>NW_021703781.1:47615352-47622153 GCF_005190385.1 Monodon monoceros | reverse complement strand
GTGTGTGTGTGTGTGTGTGTGTGTGTGTGTGTGTGTGTGTGTGTGTGGAGGGGGGTGGTGCAGGTAGGTTGATAAAGGTAGTATCTGTAGAGCTTGAGGCTTGATATAGAAGGTTGTAAAGCAGTTCCCTGTGGTCTAGTGGTTAGGATTCGGGGCTTTCACTGCTGTGGCCCGGGTCCGACCCCTAGTCAGGGAACCAAGATTCTGCAAGATGTGTACAAGTCGCAGCCAAAAAAAAAAAACCAAGAAAGCTTGTAAAGGAAAGTACTGAAGCCACAGGACAGGATGGGAAAGGGCTGGCTGGCTTACGTGAATGCTTACTTTGTCAAGGCTCTTTCTTAAATACTTTATGTGTATTAACTAAGTTAGTCTTCTTATCTACCCTGTGAGTTAAGTTCTATTACTATTTTCCCCATTTTACAGAAAGGGAGCTACAAATAGCAAGGCAGTATCATACTGGACACTTCTAGAGGTTCTCTGGTTCATAAGTTATGTTTTTTTTGAAATAAGTAAATAAATTTATTTATTTATTTTTGGCTGCGTTGGGTCTTCATTGCTGTGCGCGGGCTTCTCATTACGGTGGCTTCTCTTGTTGAGGAGCACGGGCTCTAGGCGCGCAGGCTTCAGTAGTTGTGGCTCGCGGGCTCAGTAGTTGTGGCTTGCGGGCTCTAGAGCGCAGGCTCAGTAGCTGTAGTGCACGGGCTTAGTGGCTCCACAGCATGTGGGATCTTCCCAGACCAGGGCTCAAACCCGTGTCCCCTGCATTGGCAGGCGGATTCTTTTTTTTTAATTAATTAATTAATTTATTTATTTATTTATTTATGGCTGTGTTGGGTCTTCGTTTCTGTGCAAGGTCTTTTTCTAGTTGCGGCGAGCGGAGGCAACTCTTCATCACAGTGCGCAGGCCTCTCACTGTCGCGGCCTCTCTTGTTGCGGAACACAAGCTCCAGACGCGCAGGCTCAGTAGTTGTGGCTCACGGGCCTAGATGCTCCACGGCATGTGGGATTTTCCCAGACCAGGGCTCAAACCCATGTCTCCCACATTGGCAGGCATATTCTCAACCACTGCACCACCAGGGAAGCCCCTGGTTTGTAACTTATAATGGCCATTTTTCTTCAACTGTAAATATAGTCAAATTATTCATGTCCTAACATCCTGAGTTAATTTTGAATGGGAGGATAAGTAGGCAACTACAATATGGCTTTGCAATTAAAAAAAAAGTTGGCAGACGACTTTACAACCCACTCAAAATTAGACACACCTTGGTTATGTATTTATGTAGCGACAGCCTTCCCTTTTTGTGTCTTATGAATCTCTGATCACTCTTCTTTAATGAGATTGCTTTATTTTACATAGAATTTAATGATACATTCATACCATAATTAAAACTGATATTATCAGATATTCTAGAATACATATTTCTCTCCCGTAACAGTTCTATCTCTAGTAACAAAGTTTTGAACAAATTTGTCCCTGGGCCACATCCTTTCTTCTAAACTAGGAAATACGGCTATAGGTACGGGTTCTTTGAACCCCATGGTCTCTGACCACAGATACAGAGTACATGGAATAAGGCAAAGAGCGTGGCATTTTTTTGAGCCAGAAAAGTCTCAATTGAAACGGAGCTCTGCCCCTTACTACCCATTTTACCCTCTGGCAAGGTATACTACACATAACCTGACTCTCAGATTCCTGTCTGTTAAGTGGGAAGAGTATCTTCCTCACGGTCACAGCAGTTAGGTGATTGGCTTTGGTTGCACTAACTGACTAGATGAAAGATACATGGAAAATGCCTGGCACACAGTAGGTACTGAAGTAAATGGTGGCAATCACTTGTATTATTTATATGTATTACACATATGCATAAATGATGCATTTTTGTAATATCTGTGGTTTATTAAATTGCTTAAGACACTTTTACCACCATAGCCTTCATTCTTTCCCATCTCATCTCGTTTGAAAAGGGTACAAAATTTTCCAAAAATAAGTTTGTTCCAAACACCTAGATGGGCAAGTTTTATCGAAGTTCACACATACACGTTTATTTGGAATGCTGTTGGCTGGATTGCCTTTTTACGTAAATGTTTTTCTCTGAGAGAACTCATCTGCAAACTTTAGAATCCTCTTTCTTTATTAATCTTCCTTCTCTTTCATCCCTGTTATCTAGGTTCCACTAGATTCCACTTCGTGTGGATTCTTCCATCCCTTATACCTTATAACGTGGCCACAACTCTAGCGGATGCCCCATGATCTCCAGTATGAACTGCAGAGCTCCTTCCTCGCCCTCTTTCTCCTTCCTCCTCCAGTCTAACTACCTCTAATTACTACCACTAATTTCATTATGTTGTTCCTCTATTTAAGAAACTCCAATGGTTTCCTGCTAAGAACAGGAAAAAAAAAGTCCCAACTTCCCCACCTGCTGATTTGTCCAGCCCCCATGCAATCACACTTACCTCCCACAAGTTGCCAGCATGCTCCCATTGGGCTTACTTTATTGCTCCCTAATTCTTCCCTTTAAGCCTCGTTCACATTGTTTTCCCCACTGGATTACTTTTCCCACTTGCTTTTGCCCATCCAGATCCTATCATCCTTCAATGGCCAGCCAGCCTAAATAATTACCTTTACTTTAAGCCCTTTCTTTACAGTTCTGCACCCACTGATATCCTTTCTCTGATCTCCTATAGAGCAAATTGTTTCTATGGCGCATGGTGGCTTTTACACATTGCTTTGCTTTGCTGTGTTTTCATGTGTCAGCCCTGCCTACCCTGAGGCAGGAATCTTTTTTTTTTTTTAAACTTTGTGTTTTCTGTAGCATCTAGCCCAAAGCTCAACATAATAGATGTTCAATAATTGGTAGTTACATTTTGGCCCAGAGGTTCCATCAAGCCCATTTACACACTCCTGACAAAACATGTACAAACTTCTCACTCTTGTTACCGACTTCCTACCAAATCCTCTCCACATACCTTAAGCTTTGCTCTCACCTTCCCCCTGCTTGACAAGTCTCCTGACCTTCATTGTGGGCAAACTTCCCTTTACCATCCTAAAATGGTTTCCTCCGTTTCCTTTCACCTCTCTGACCTAAGTAAAGTCTAGCTCTTTCTTGAACCCTATGCCATAGAGAATCTCCCTTTCTCTTCTCACCTGATTTAAATGATGAAGTAGACAAACTCATCCTCACTCATCACTGTTATCTGCTCCTCCTTTGACCCTTTTCTTCTTCCCCATTCACCAATTTTTTTCTAACTTCCGTATTACAGCAGCAACTACTTTATAATATTCTTCTCCACTCTAATCTGTCAACTTCAGTAAATATTCACATCGTTAGCCCTTCATATTCCTTATTCCCCTTAGCTCTGTAGGCCTACATCACCTCTCCACAGCAGCAAGGCCAAACCCTGAACACTGAGAGGCCTCTGAGGGCTCTATCTTGGACCTGTGAGCATCTCTAACTAGAACCACCTTTACTGCCATTTCTCTCAATTCCCCACTAAATCTGATTTCTGCTGTGCCTCATTCACTTAATCCATACCTTTCACTACTCCATTTCAAATGCTGCTCCATTAACTAAGCAGACTCGGGGCAGTGTACTTAAAATACAGACTCCAAGGAGCTTTTAATTCACTACACAGAGCGTCAATTTTCAATCTTAGCTACACCTGAGAATTTAAAAAAAGAAGATGCCTGAGCCCCACTCCCAGAAATTGATTTAACTGGCCTGCATTTGGGCCTGGGCAATGATGGCCAGGTTTGAGACTACCGTGTTAGGCATTTGCTGGCTAGAATGGACTTCTGCACACTTAGGCAGTCTTAGGATCAATCATGTTAGGCCTGTTCTTTCCTGCACCCTCAATCCCACCCCTGCACCTTTTTAAAAAATTTTGGGATACAATCCCAACTCTTTAAGCTTAATTGAGGTCATCATAACCTGACCTTCTACTTATTTCAGGGAACTGTCACTCTAAACTATTTCCAAACTCTCACAGAAATGTGATACAATGATGATTGGAAAAAGCTAGTACTGTAGGGCTACAGTAATTGAGTCATAAACTCAATCTACATAGAAAGAAAGAGCTGTTAACCTGAGGCAAAAAGGAAGAATCACTAAAATGGTTCAAAGAGATAAGTTATTGATGGCAATCAGGTACCTAAGCAAACCTCCAGAAGCTCTATTTGATCCACATGGAGGCTGGAAAACAACCAAGCAGGCCACAAGCTGTCTTTCCCTGCCCCCCACACCAAGGCATTCTCCACCTACAGATGAATTCGGACATTGTGCCAGCTCCCTGCTTTTCTCGCCCTCTGGAGGACCAAGCACAGATTTTCTTGACTAAGGCTTTACATTGCTATAGCTCAGAATTCCAGCTCTAGAAATCTCTGACAAATACATACCACATATCATCATCGATAAGTTGCTCATCTCTCCCTTGCTCTCCTAACTTTTGCTGCAAAACCTAAGTCCTTTTCTCTCCTGATGTGACTCAGAACATCAGTGCTAATGATAAACCTCTGTCATTTCTAAGAGGCTTAAATTCTGAATGTCACTTAAAAAAAAAACAATGCTACCAACCCTGCTTGTAAGGCACCAGAAACTGGCTTCAGAAATCTCAAGTGTTGCTATTCATTCGTATCCTCTTCTGATTTAACCTGTCTTTTCAAGGTTTTATTCAAGATCTTAAAAAACTTCTTGCACTCTATTCTTCTGTTTGTCTAGTAGTACAAGTCCATATTCCTTTATTACACTTCCAAAATCCTCTAAGCTCTTAAAACTGAAAGAGCTTATTTGGTGATAAAACATGTACCTGATCTGAACTCTCCGACAATCCAACCTGAGCTGAACTGACAGGAAGCTACTTATAGAACTTACCTCATTTGGTGTGAACAACACATACATTTCACTGCAGAGCTGTTAATATGCTTGATTATGGGGAAACGGCCAGGACCCCACTGTGGATATTATACATGATATATGTACTGAATTACCTTTCTAAAATCCGAAGAACTCTGAATTTCAAAGCCCCAAGGTTTCAGATAACAGTCTGTAGACCTGTATCCACACTGTATCAATTTCTCCAAGTTTTTACTTCAAGCCTTCAGTTTTTCAATTACACAGAAATAAGTAAGTTTGGGGGAGCGTGCTTACTTGAGGACCTATATTCATTCACATAACTGTTCCTATAAGCATGTATGCATTCACTGTTTTAAACTGACTTAGAAATGAACTGTTGAAACACTGCCTATTTGCCAGTTAAGAACTTCCCAGATAAGCTCTGAAAGCCCAGGAAACCAACAGCAAGAACTGGGTCTACAAGCAGTTGGGTGACAAATTCCTTCAAAGCATTTCCCAAGGTAATTTCTACCCGCAACTCCAACTTATCAATCAACTGTACTAATTTTTTGAAGTGTCATTTTATCACTGTCTACACTCTGCTGTGCTCATTTAACGTAAAGAGCTTGTTCTAACAATTTCCAGTTCACAGTCCTTAGACATTTTCGAAAAACCTACCAAATCAAAACATTATTCCTATAATACTTTAAATTAGAGTGAGCTATTTTAGTAAGTTCTTAGTCATTTAAGAGGGAGGTTTTAAGAAATGAATTGCAAGCAGGAATAAACAAAATGTACCATGGTCTCTAAACTTTTACCATTTTGTCACGCACGGCTGCATGACAAGTCATGCGCTTTAAATGTACTAAAGTTTCAAGAAGTATTTAAATATGATGTCAAATAAAAATCTCAAAAATCAGAGGTTAATTTTGTGTGTGTGCTCCAAAGTAAACAGTCAAAACCACCAGTAGAAACGGGGAAGAGGGGCTGTCCCATTACATCATCTGGCAATATGTAGTTTGAAGCCTGAGAGCGCTCTCCAAATAATGCTTAAAAAAATCCATCTGGGAAATCATCCCCGTGAAGCTTAGATCACTTGAGTTTAAATAAAAGGTTAAAAAAGCTTCCCCACCTTACGTCACACGCCTGTATCATATGAAAAATAAAACCACCATCGAGGCTGACAGTAACGGAAAGGTCACAATTAGGTGGAAACTCGCCGCAGACTGTTCAATCTGAAGGGGGAACGGAAAGAAAAGCGAGGAAAAGGGGGAAATATTCGCTCTCCCAAGACAGGCAGATAGCTCAGCGGAAAACCCACTCCCGCCTGCCTGACACCTTATCCTTATCCAACAGATGATGCCGACTCCAAGATGCTGGTCATTTCCTTAGAGAAAGTGGGAACCCCCCAAGCCAGAAAATAACCGAAAACAGCCAGCGTATCCAGCCACCCCGACATTTCCCGAGGGTGGAAGGTGCAGATCAAGAAGTGATCACGGCTGCCCACAAGGCACAACTCTTTGATTTCGGCCCGAGAAAGGGGAGCCTGAGCGCTTCTACCCGGACGGGTCCGGGGCTCCCCGGAGGATACGCGGGTCCCCGGGCACCCCTCTCCCCCCGTCCCGACCTGCCGTCGGGGCGCCCCGCGGCCCCCGCCCGGCACCTACCGCAGTCGCACCGGCGCCAGCCGACACGATGGGCGGCAGCTTCTCGCGCTCCGGTTCCTTCCCTTTCTTCTCCTCGGGCGCAGTCGCCGCCACAGCCGGCGGCGCGGCGGGCGAGGGCACCCGATCCACCTCACTCATGTCAGGCTGAGCAGCGGGAGCGCTAGGCGGCGGCGTCAGCGGCAGCGGCGGCGGCGGCGGCGGCGGCGGCGGCCGGGCTGCTGCTGGGGCTGGCGCTGCTGCCGCCGCGGCCGCGAGAGGGCTCTGCGCCGTCGCGTCCAACCTCAGCCGCCGCTCCGCCCCCGCCC
>NW_021703781.1:47361308-47614952 GCF_005190385.1 Monodon monoceros | reverse complement strand
CGCCCGCGCCCGCGCCCGCGCCCGCGCACCCGCCGCGCACCCGCACCGCGCGCGCGCCCGGATGCCCCGCCCCCGCCCCCGCTCCCTCCACCCGCCAGCCGCTCCCGCCTGCTGCTCTCCTCAATCGCCCCCGCCCCGCCCCCAGGTGGGCTCGCGGGTCGCGCGTCCGGGACGCCAGCCGCGGCCGCCCTTGCTAACCCTTGGGGCCGGGAGACGAGGCGCAGCCGCCGCCGCTGCGCCGCCATGTTGTTTGCGGACTGTCGCCCCAGATGGCAAGGAGGGGGTTCGGACTAGAGGCTCGGGACTGGGGGGGACAAGGCGAAGCTTGCAAAGGGTCGCGCAGGGATAGAGCGTTCCCGAGTGGCGCCTGTGGGGCGGGGCGAGCGCGGCAGCCTCCTCTGCAAGAACGGCCCTGACTTGGGGCGCGTAGACCCGCGGGATCTAGGCTGGTGGCCTTTTCCTCCCCAGCGCCCGCAAAGCCGTCGCCTTGGGGCCAATGCTTGTCCCTGCCACCCCTACCCGCCCACACGCCCGCTTGCCCCAGGAGAGAGGTCTCGAGCCTGCGCATCCTGTTTTAGTCGACCGACCCTTTCTAGATGCCCAGAGATCCCCTACCTACAAAGGAAAAGCCTAGGGTGGGGGGAAGGGAAGTGAGACGTCGTGGGCCCCACCTTCCGCACCGCAGGGTGGGACGACCAGGCCACACTTTCCATTCCTGTTCCTCTCGTCCCCACTTGGACTGCCAAATCCGCCTCTCCCTTCCCGTCCCCACGCGCCTACATCTCTCTCTCTCCCTGCATCCCTTTGCTGCCTCCGATCCCTTCCTTTTATAAGTTACAGATGGACAGACCCAAGCTCTGCCGCATTAATGTCATCATTAATATGGGAACGAACTTTAAAACCGAGGAGGAAAGCTTTTAATCATGATACTAAACCACCCCCAGCCCCGCCTCCATCCCCACCCCCACGATGAAGCCACATAGACATTTCCTTTCCTTTCCGCCCCTCCTTTTGCTTTTCTCAGTCTGCTGGAGCTGCGGAGACACCTGCTGATTTAAGGGAAGGGAGAGAGCAAGAATGCGCTGCGTCGCCTATTAAAAATAGGGAATTTCTTGACATTCACATCTTCAGATTTTTCGGTTGCGGCTTTGTTATTTTACTTGAGATTGAGTGAATTTTCAGATCAAGGATACCGAGATCCAAATAACCAAAAATATCTCTGAAACATGTTTGGGACGATGTTTGGGTTATCTATTATTTTACATAATTCAGAGTTATTAGCATAACTAATTACTAGTTACAGCGCATCGTGAAATGAGGTTGCATGTTTTTCAAACCCAGACTTTGTAACAAGCAGATCTGAAGCAAACCATGTAATGAATATAATAATTAGTATTCCAGATTACCTTCTAAATTGTAAATTCTGACGTTCATTTGTAGAAAGGCTTTCTAGTTTTACTATAGTTGCTGTCATCACCTATTTAAATGTTAGTTAGGAAAAGGTTTGAAGTGCCATATAGTCGGCAAAAAGTATTTCATTGCTAATTAGCCTTGGAGGGAAATGATGTGGACACATTACTTTGAAGCATTCTCCTTTCTATTTTTCTTGAATTCTTTTTCAGAATTTTCTTTCCTTCTTAGACCTCTGAAATACTCATTTTATAGGGAGGAACATACAGTTATTTCCTACTTTTAGCAGGTCAGTGTGCTGATCTTTTGATACAGCAACAACTGAAATGTTATTTTATAAACGGAAGACTTTACAGTTCAAGATAGTCTATACTGCGAAGCTAGGTTAATAGAACAAATAGTAGGGAAAATAGCACAATCAGCCCTCCACACCCACAGGCTCTGCCTCCACCGATCGAAAATATTAGAAAAAAATTCCAGAAGTTCCATAAAGCAAAACTTGAATTTGCCATCATTTGTATAGCATTTACATTGTATTAGGAATTATAAGTAATCTAGAGATGATTTAAAGTCTGTGGGGGGCTTCCCTGGTGGCACAGTGGTTAAGAATCCGCCTGCCAATGCAGGGGTCACGGGTTCGAACCCTGGTCTGGGAAGATCCCACATGCCGCGGAGCAGCTAACCCCGGGCGCCACAACTACTGAGCCTGCGTTCTAGAGCCTGCGAGCCACAACTACTGAGACTGTGCTCCAAAACTACTGAAGCCCACGCGCCTAAATCCTGTGCTCCACAACAATAGAAGCCACCGCAATGAGAAGCCCACGCACTGCAAAGAAGAGTAGCCCCCGCTCGCCACAACTAGAGGAAAGCCCGCATGCAGCAATGAAGACCCAATGCCGCCAAAGATAAATTTATAAAAAATAAATGAATAAAGTATGTGGGACCATATGTGTAGGTTATATGCAAAGACTATAACATTTTATAAGGGACTTGAGCATCCTTGGATTTTGGTATCCACAGGGGCCCTGGAAACAATCCCCCTTGGTTGGAGGGACAACTGTATCCTTTTTCCTAGTGTTTTCAACTAGATTTAGTAATCGGCGATTAAAATGATTGGATGAGAAACCATGTGAATTACATGCCTTATGCCTTCTCTTTTCATGTGTGAGACTAAATAAAAGTTTGTACATGTCACATTCAATAGAACAAAATGCTTTAATACTGGCAAAACAAGGCAAGTTGGAAATTTTAATTTCTGCTACTGCACCAGAATAGATAATCCACTTCTACACAAGTCCACTGATTAATTCACCTGTGAGTTACGTACAAAAAAATGATAATTCGTTGATGTTCTCTTTTACTTCCTGTTAAATACCTTGCTCTCAATGCACCACCGCATCCCTTCTTCATCCTCATGGGCTCCAGGATGGAGGCTGGAGAGTGGGAAAGGGGCTGCTGGAAAACTGCAGAGTGATGGCTCCAGTGGGCTTGAGAAACATACTCCTACCTGCCACCAACATGCTTCTGAAGGCCCAGGTAGGAGTGAGAGGGTTGTGGTACAGGACATACAGAGAGCTCTGGTCATTCTGTACAGAGGTGTGCAGAAGAAGCCTTTCAGCTCTGCCAAGTGTCAGCAAAAAGTGCAACAGTGATGGCATCTAAGTACAAACCCGTTAGCCCAGGAAAACGTGGGAGTGAGGCAGAAGAATCATTTCACCTTCCTAAGTCCAGGAGGAAAACGTGAGCTCATTCATATACCTATGGGGTATAGGAGTTTGGGGGCAAGGGTGGGGAAGCTACAGATCTGGTTATTTCCGTGAAAGAAAAGCAAAGACCAAATTACAAGGTAATGAAAGGTATAAATTATAGATAACATTCTACTGTAATTATATACAGTGATACTACAGTGAACAGTAGCAAAGTAAGTTCTGACAGGTTGGTTAAAAGTGGTTTATAAATAACACCTTAATTATATAAGGTAAAGCTATGAATTAGTGAACTTTTTTTTTTATACAGCAGGTTCTTATTAGTCATCCATTTTATACACATCAGTGTATACACGTCAATCCCAATCGCTCAATTCATCGCACCACCACCACCACCACCGCCACGGCTTTCCCCCCTTGGTGTCCACACATTTGTTCTCTACATCTGTGTCTCATTTTCTGCCCTGCAAACCGGTTCATCTGTACCATTTTTCTAGGTTCCACGTATATGCATTAATATACGATATTTGTTGTTCTCCTTCTGACTTACTTCACTTTGTATGACAGTCTCTAGATCCATCCACGTCTCAACAAATGACCCAATTTCATTCCTTTTTATGGCTGAGTAATATTCCATTGTAGAAATGTACCACGTCTTCTTTATCCATTCGTCTGTCGTTGGGTTTCTCTGGGTATATGCCCAGTAGTGGGATTGCTAGGTCGTATGGTAATTCTATTTTTAGTTTTTTAAGGAACCTCCATACTGTTCTCCATAGTGGTTGTATCAATTTACATTCCCACCAACAGTGCAAGAGGTTTCCCTTTTCTCCACACTCTCTCCACCATTTGTTGTTTGTAGATTTTCTGATGATGCCCATTCTAACTGGTGTGAGGTGATACCTAATTGAACTTTTGATTTGCATTTCTCTAATTATTAGTGATGTTGAGCAGCTTTTCATGTGCTTCTTGGCCATCTGTATGTCTTCTTCGGAGAAATGCCTATTTAGGTCTTCTGTCCATTTTTGGATGGGGTTGTTTGTTTTTTTAATATTGAGCTGTATGAGCTGTTTATATATTTTGGAGATTAATCCTTTGTCCATCGATTCGTTTGCAAATATTTTCTCCCATTCTGAGGGTTGTCTTTTCATCTTGTTTATGGTTTCCTTTGCTGTGCAAAAGCTTTGAAGTTCATTAGGTCCCATTTGTTTATTTTAGTTTTTATTTCCATTACTGTAGGAGGTGGATCAAAAACGATCTTGCTGTGATTTATGTCAAAGAGTGTTCTGCCTATGTTTTCCTCTAAGAGTTTTATAGTGTCCGGTCTTACATTCAGGTCTTGAATCCATTTTGAGTTTATTTTTGTGTATGGTGTTAGGGAATGTTCTAATTTCATTCTTTTACATGTAGGTGTCCAGTTTTCCCAGCACAACTTATTGAAGAGACTGTCTTTTCTCCATTGTATATCCTTGCCTCCTTTGTCATACATTAGTTGACCATAGGTGTGTGGGTTTATCTCTGGGCTTTCTATCTTGTTCCATTGATCTATATTTCTGCTTTTGTGCCAGTACCATATTGTCTTGATTACTGTAGCTTTGTAGTATAGTCTGAAGTCAGGGAGTCAGATTCCTCCAGCTCCGCTTTTTACCCTCAGGATTGCTTTGGCTATTCGGGGTCTTTTGTGTCTCCATACAAATTTTAAGATTTTTTGTTCTAATTCTGTAAAAAATTGCCATTGGTAATTTGATACGGATTGCATTGAATCTGTAGATTGCTTTGGGTAGTATAGTCATTTTCACAATATTGATTCTTCCAATCCAAGAACATGGTATATCTCTCCATCTGTTGGCCTCATCTTTAATTTCTTTCATCAGTGTCTTATAGTTTTCTGCATACAGGTCTTTTGTCTCCCTAAGTAGGTTTATTCCTAGGTATTTTATTCATTCTATTGCAATGGTAAATGGGAGTGTTTCCTTCATTTCTCTTTCAGGTTTTTCATCATTAGTATATAAGAATGCAAGAGATTTCTGTGCATTAATTTTGTATCCTGCAACTTTACCAAATTCATTGATTAGCTCTAGTAGTTTTCTGGTGGCATCTTTAAGATTCTCTGTGTATAGTATCATGTCATCTGCAGACAGTGACAGTTTTACTTCTTCTTTTCCGATTTGGATTCCTTTTGTTTCTTTTTCTTCTCTGATTGCCATGGCTAGGACTTCCAAAACTATGTTGAATAATAGTGGTGAGAGTGGACATGCTTGTCTTCTTCCTGATCTTAGAGGAAATGCTTTCAATTTTTCACCATTGAGAATGGTGTTTCTGTGGGTTTGTCTTATACGGCCTTTATTATGTTGAGGTAGGTTCCTTCTATGCCCACTTTCTGGAAAGTTTTTATCATAAATGGGGGTTGAATTTTGTTGAAAGTCTTTTCTGTATCTGTTGAGATGATCATATGGTTTTTATTCTTCATTTTGTTAGTATGGTATATCACATTGATTGATTTGCGTATATTGAAGAATCCTTGCATCCCTGGGATAAATCCCACTTGATCATGGTGTACGATCCTTTTAATGTGTTGCTGCATTCTGTTTGCTAGTATTATGTTGAGGAATTTTGCATCTATATTCATCAGTGATATTGGTCTGTAATTTTCTTTTTGTGTAGTATCTTTGTCTGGTTTTGGCATCAGGGTGATGGTGGCCTCATAGAATGAGTATGGGAGTGTTCCTTCCTCTGCAATTTTTTGGAAGAGTTTGAGAAGGATGGGTGTTTGCTCTTCTCTAAATGTTTGATAGAATTCACCTGTGAAGCCATCTGGTCCCAGGCTTTTGTTTGTTGGAAGATTTTTAAACACAGTTTCAATTTCATTACTTGTTATTGTCTGTTCATATTTTCTATTTCTTCCTGGTTCAGTCTTGGAAGGTAATACCTTTTTAAGAATTTGTCCATTTCTTCCAGGTTGTCAATTTATTGGCATAGAGTTGCTTGTAGTAGTCTCTTAGGATGCTTTGTATTTCTGCAGTGTCTGTCATAACTTCTCCTTTTTCATTTCTAATTTTATTGATTTGAGTCCTCTCCCTCTTTTATCTTGATGAGCCTGGCTAATAGTTTATCAATCTTGTTTATCTTCTCAAAGAACCAGCTTTTAGTTTTACTGACCTTTGCAATTGTTTTCTTTGTTTCTATTTCATTTATTTCTGCTCTGATCTTTATGTTTGCTTTCCTTCTGCTAACGTTGGGTTTTGTTTGTTCTTTCTCTAGTTCCTTTAGTTGTAAGGTTAGATTGTTTATTTGAGATTTTTCTTGTTTCTTGAGGTAGGCTGGTATAGCTATAAACTTCCCCCTTAGAACTGCTTTTGCTGCATCCCATAGGTTTTGGATCGTCGTGTTTTCATTGTCATTTTTCTTTAGGTATTTTTTGATTTCCTCTTTGATTTCTTCCATGATCTCTTGGTTACTTAGTAACGTATTGTTTAGCCTCCATGTGTTTGTGTTTTTTACGTTTTTTTCCCTGTAATTAATTTCTAATCTCATAGTGTTGTGGTCAGAAAAGATGCTTGATATGATTTCAATTTTCCTAAATTTACTGAGGCTTGATTTGTGACCCAAGATGTGATCTATCCTGGAGAATGTTCCATGCGCACTTTAGAGGAAAGTGTAATCTGCTGTTTTTGGATGGAATGTCCTATAAATATCAATTAAATCTATCTGGTCTATTGTGTCATTTAAAGCTTCTCTTTCATTATTTATTTTCACTTTGGATGATCTGTCCATTGGTGTAGGTGAGGTGTTAAAGTCCCCCACTATTATTGTGTTACTGTCGATTTCCTCTTTTAGAGCTGTTAGCAGTTGCCTTATGTATTGAGGTGCTCCTATGTTGGGTGCATATATATTTATAATTGTTATATCTTCTTCTTGGATTGATCCCTTGATCATTATGTAGTGTCCTTCCTTGTCTCTTGTAACATTCTTTATTTTAAAGTCTATTTTATCTGATATGAGTATTGCTACTCCAGCTTTCTTTTGATTTCCATTTGCATGGAATATCTTTTTCCATCCCCTCACTTTCAGTCTGTATGTGCCCCTAAGTCTGAAATGGGTCTCTTGTAGACAGCATATATATGGGTATTGTTTTTGTATCCATTCAGCAAGCCTGTGTCTTTTGGTTGGAACATTGAATCCATTCACGTTTAAAGTATTTATCGATATGTATGTTCCTCTGACCATTTTCTTAATTGTTTTGGGTTTGTTTTTGTAGGTCCTTTTCTTCTTTTGTGTTTCCCACTGAGAGAAGTTCCTTTATCATTTGCTGTAGAGCTGGTTTGGTGGTGCTGAATTCTCTTAGCTTTTACTTGTCTGTAAAGCTTTTGATTTCTCCATCGAATCTGAATGAGATCCTTACCGGGTATAGTAATCTTCGTTGTAATTTCTCCCCTTTCATCACTTTAAGTATATCATGCTACTCCCTTCTGGCTTGTAGAGTTTCTGCTGAGAAATCAGCTGTTAACCTTATGGGAGTTCCCTTGTATGTTTTTTGTCGTTTTTCCCTTGCTGCTTTCAATAATTTTTCTTTGTCTTTAATTTTTGCCAATTTGATTACTATGTGTCTGGGCGTGTTTCTCCTTGGGTTTATCCTGTATGGGACTCGCTAAGCTTCCTGGACTTGGGTCGCTATTTCCTTTCCCATGTTAGGGAAGTTTTCGACTATAATCTCTTCAAATATTTTCTCTGGTCCTTTCTCTCTCTCTTCTCCTTCTGGGACCCCTATAATGTGAATGTTTTTCCATTTAATGTTGTCGAGAGGTCTCTTAGGCTGTCTTCATTTCTTTTCATTCTCTTTTCTTTATTCTGTTCCACAGCAGTGAATTCCACCATTCTGTTTTCCAGGTCACTTATCCGTTCTTCTGCCTCACTTATTCTGCCATTGATTCCTTCTAGTGTAGTTTTCATTTCAGTTATTGTATTGTTCATCTCTGTTTGTTCTTTAATTCTTCTAGGTCTTTGTTAAACATTTCTTGCATCTTCTCGATCTTTGCCTCCATTGTTTTTCCGAGGTCCTGGATCATCTTCACTATCATTATTCTGAATTCTTTTTCTGGAAGGTTGCCTATCTCCACTTCATTTAATTGTTTTTCTGGGGTTGTATCTTGTTCCTTCATCTGGTACATAGCCCTCTGCCTTTTCATCTTGTCTATCTTTCTGTGAATGAGGTTTTTGTTCCACAGGCTGCAGAATTGTAGTTCTTCTTGCTTCTGCTGTCTGCCCTCTGGTGGATGAGGCTATCTAAGAGGCTTGTGCAAGTTTCCTGATGGGAGGGACTGGTGGTGGGTAGAGCTGGGTGTTGCTCTGGTGGGCAGAGCTCAGTAAAACTTTAATCTGCTTGACTGCTGATGGGTGGGGCTAGATTCCCGCCCTATTGGTTATTTGGCCTGAGGCAACCCAACACTGGAGGCTGCCCCGGCTCTTTGATGGGGCTAATGTTGGACTCTGGGAGGGCTCACACCAAGGAGTGCTTCCCATAACTTCTGCTGCCAGTGTCCTTGTCCTCACGGTGAGCCACCACTGCCCCCCACCTCTGCAGGAGAACCTCCAACACTAGCAGGTAGGTCTCTTTCAGTCTCCCTTGGGGTCACTGCTCCTTCCCCTGAGTCCCAATTTGCACACTACTTTGTCTGTGCCCTACAAGAGTGGAGTCTCTTTTTCCCCCAGTCCCGTCAGAGTCCTGCAATCAAATCCCGCTAGCCTTCAAAGTCTGATTCTCTAGGAATTCCTTCTCCCATTCCTGGACCCCCAGGTTGGGAAGCCTGACGTGGGGCTCAGAACCTTCACTCCAGTGCGTGGACTTATGTGGTATAACTGTTCTCCAGTCTGTGAGTCACCCACCCAGCAGTTTTGGGATTTGATTTTATTGTGATTGCACCCCCCTACCCTCTCATTGTGGCTTCTCCTTTGTCTTTGGATGTGGGGTATCTTTTTTGGTGAGTTCCAGTGTCTTCCTGTCGATGATTGTCCAGCATTTAGTTGTGATTCTGGTGTTCTCGCAAGAGGGAGTGAGAGCACGTCCTTCTACTATGCCATCTTGGTTCAGGGCCGTGAACTTTTTTTTTTAAAGAAAACATCTTTTTCACATTTCAACTGAGTGTTGTTCTAAAGTAGTAAACTTGGAGAAATGAACTTTAGCCATGTTGACACTGTTGAAAAACATTGTTAGAACTCTTCCTTAGATTTAATTGCTGTGGCTTTTAAAAACTACTGTTAAAAAAAATAGCTTGTCTTTATTACATGAACAATACATTTCCATTACAGAAAAATTTATAAAATACAGATTAGCAAAATGAAGAAAATAAACTCTGGATCCTTCCCAACTTCAGGTAATCACTAAGACCTTGGTCTGTATGTTTACAAAATCTCCCATCTGTCTGTCTGTCTACCTATCTATCTAAACACACACATAGTGTTTCTTGCTTTGTTTTTATAAAACAGAACATCCTGAAATACTGTTTTGTATCTGTGCAACTCATTCTTGAGAATACCCTCAGTGGTGCGGTAAATATATCTTTTGAGGATGAATTTTTAAAAATTACTCAATGTAAAAAAAAAAAAAAATTACTCAATGTTATGGAGGGCCAAGACTGAGGAATAGAGTGGATGATGATCAAACTTTATATTTTGAATCAGACCTCTCTTGAATCTGTTCTTTCTCTGTGGATTCCCATGGCCGTTAACCTAGTCAATCCCTTAACATCTCTAACCCAAATTATTTCCATGGCTTTCCAACAGGTCTTGCCTTCAGTGTTTTACCTGCTCCTATTGCTACCAGAATGCCCTTTTCAAAATACATAACTTCTTGTCAGACCTTTCTTTAACAATACTTCAATGATGTCTCAAAGCAAAACTCTGAAACCCCTAGTGTAACATTCACCTGAATTCTTTATAAAGAGCTCCTTTTCTTAATGTCCTAACTAGAATCAATTGTTTCTTTGTTTCTGCTCCCAGAGTGTTGTACACACATATTTATGCACCTATTACACTACATTGTAGTTATTTGTTCCCCTAGTAGGTCATGGCAGAGAGGGGAAAGGCCATGTCTAATTGCACCTTGAATCCCCACATGTAGCACACTATCTGGAGTGTGCTGTTGAGAAGGCACTCAGTAAACTCAGAGTAAAGGAAAATAAGATGTTTTCTTAATGTGGCTTTTAAGGGGCTCTGAAAACTGTTTCCAAAGAGGAATGACAAAATGCTTCAAGTGATGAGATGCACTTTTTTCTTTTTTTTTTTAACTGAATTTGATTTACAATGTTTCAGGTGTACAGCAAAATGATTCAGTTATATATATATATATATATGTATATATATATATATATTCTTTTTAAGATTCTTTTCCATTAGAAAAGAATACGTTTTTACAAGATATTGAATATAGTTCCCTGTGATGTACAAGAGGTCCTTGCTGTTTATCTATTTTATATATGATAGTGTGTATCAGCTAATCCCAAATTCCTAATTTATCCCTCCCATCCCCTTTCCCCTTTGGTAACCATAAGTTTGTTTTCTATGTCTATGAGTCTATTTCTGTTTAATAGATAAGTTCATTTGTATCATTATTTTTAGATTCCACATATAAGTGATATCATACGATATTTGTCTTTCTCTTTCTGACTTACTTCTCTTAGTATGATAATCTCTAGGTCCATCCTTTTTGCTGCAAATGACATTATTTCATTCTTTTTTATGGCTGAGTAATATTCCACTGTATATATATATGTATATATATATACATACATACATACATCTATATATATATCACATCTTCTTTATTGAGCTGCACTAATTTAGATGATTTGTTCTGGTATTGCTTCTTTAAAAAGTCTTGATCTTCTAGCACAGTGCTGTCCAATAGAACTTGCTGCAATGGTGGAAATGTTCTCTATCTGTACTGTCCTATATGTAGCCACTAGCCACATGTGGCTACTGAGTACTTGAAATGTGACTATCGTGACTGAGGAACTGAATTTTAAATTGTAGTTAATTTTACTTAACTTGTATTTGAGTAGCCGGGTGTGACTAGTGGCCAGCATATTGGATAGCACAGCTCTAGAGTGTGAACTTGAAAAGAATAGCCCCAAATTAGTGGCACCCTTATTAATAAACTTTAATGTATCTTTAATGTATCTTAACTTCATGCTTCAGAATATATGTAAGCAAACACTTCCCAAATGATTGGGGCAGGTCTAAACGAGCTCTAAATGGCTAAGCCTAAAAGACTTTCTTTCTTTTTCTTAAAAGAAAGAAAAGCTTCTTTCTTTTTCTGAGGGGGACGGTTCTTTTCTTTACTATTTTCACAGAAATTTGCATTTTCAGAAGCGGATGAGATTAACTACATTTGACTGCATCTTGCCTTAGCCCAGTGCTATGTAGAAATGACCTTAATCTGGTGCTACGGAAAAGAAAGTGTTAATGGCAGTAAAGTTGAAATGTTTGTATATGTTTTCAAGTTGGTTTTGGATGCCCTCTTTAGACATTTCCAAAGAAATAACAATATCCAAAGAGATAAATATATCTACATATATTTATACCTCATCTAAATCTTAATCCCAATTTTACATTTGCTTTCTACACACGAGACAAAAATAAATAAAACAATAAATGTCACAATAAAAGCATGCATTTATTTATAATTTTAATTAATTAATTAATTTATAATTCCATGCATGATGCACCTATTTCAAATTTTCATGAGTCTAAGTTAACAGAAACTCTATATGTCCTAAGGTTGCTGAAGATGGCAAAACAAGTCAGAATGGCAGACACTGTTATTCATTCTTTCTTTTTGTGTTGCTAGCAGAACACTGATTTAATTTGGCATGGCAATATGCCCAGTTAAAAGTGGTTTCTTTTCTGGACTTCCTTGCAGCTAGAGGTGGGCACGTGACATAATTCTGACCAATGAGGTGTAAGCTGAATGGTTTAGGGGAAGTTTTTGCTACCTTTGTCCTGCCTGAAATGAGAGTATGATGTGTGTATATGGTGCTACAATCTTATAACCATGAGGCTGCAAGCATAAGGATGAATGTCAAAGGACTCAGGACAGTGTAGGGGGAAGACAGAAGGATTTTGGAACATTCATGAAATTGGGGAACTGATATACCAGCTTGGATTGTCTATACCTGGTTTTTCTGTCATTTGTAGCTAAACACATTTCTTTTACACTCAGCTTGCACACATACTAACCCACAATTTTTTTTTCTTAGTTGATCCCAAAACTAGTTAATTGCTTGGATTTCTACTGGTTTAACCTGTTGTTTCAGTTATAAAGACACAACCCTAATCAAGTAAAATGTCTCATCTTAATTCTAAGATTTTCGGAAATTGTAGTAACCTTTATAAAAGCATGAACTTTATTGTTCAGAGTTAGAAAAGATGCCTCTAAATTTCAACTCAAGGTACTGGAAAGAGTTAAATTAGGAGTTATGAAAACTGGCTTTTAGTTTTGGTTCTTCCAGTTTTTAACTAATTAAACTAACTAACTTTGAGTTAGCTTCCTGATCCTTACATGGGTGTTGTGAAGCAAAATGAGAAAACAAACAAAAGTGCCTTTTGAATTACAATGCATTTTAATAAATCTAACTTAATGAGCTCTTACTAGGTAAGAGAATCTGCTAAGCACTTTCCAAGGATAGGTTCATGTATTCTTCTTAGGAATCTACTTTTAATATTGCCATAGAATAGGAACTCATCCCCATTTTATAGATGGGGAAATTAAGGAATCATCTAGTAGACTGTGCAGATTCATCTCTTTACTTCCCACAAAGCACAATATAGTTGCTCAAAAAAACCCCAAAAACTTCAGGCAGGAACAGATGTGCATTTTATTCCTTTTGAGATCCTGTAATTGTATACCATTTAGGATGTTGTAAACTCATAGATTTGGCCATGATAAAGGATGGCTACTGAAGGCTTACCCAGCACCTCCCTCTTTCCTGACTTCCTAATGGAACATTTTCTACTACAGATACTGAAATAATCATCCTTTATTAAGGTGGCAATCCAAGTTCAGCATCTCTGGCTAACAATTTCTCTTGCCTCTAGATGTTTTTGAGGACAGATACAGAGGATCTCCAGCCTTTTGTAACCTCCTGGTCCACAGGCTCAACAAACATTTTTGAATGGATGAATGTTAAATGTTTCACCAAGGCGCTGCTTTTGGAGGCTCTGCAAATGTTACTATGTTACAGTCATGTTTTGATCAGGAGAGCAACAGAGAATATTCTGGAAAGATCTGAGTAAATCTTACATTATTTAAATATATTAGGTATTAGAGTTTATTTCTGAAGGGCAGGCGAATATGAAATTGGGATTCCCAGTATCACTGTTTAGGTGGAGGCATTAGCACTTGGGGGATACACTCACATGGTAAATTTCCTCCAAAAACAAAAGAGATGCATTAAACCTTCCTGGGATGACTCTATTTCTATCAGATTTTTCTTCATAGGAAGCTGAAGCCCTGAGTCACTTCATCAGTGGCAGGATAAAGGTACCCTGTGATGTGAGGATTGCCAACATGAGGACACCTTCCAGAATGTCAAGGAGTTCCTTGCTTAAGGGTCTGTGCTAATGCATTCTGATGATTATGGACCATTGTTTCTTATCTCTGAGCCTTCTTTTCACCATGCAGGGCTTTGCTTTGTGACAGAACGCTATATGGCACTAAAACATCTACTTGAAAAAAAAAGTGCTGTCAACGTAGAAGTATTAATACATGGTAAAAAACTCATGGTGAAAGTCAAGAAGTTCCATGACTACCTTGATACTCAAATGCTTTTATAATTATATTGATTACAAACCTCTTTTGGAAATCTATTTCTAACGACAAATTTGTACTCTTCGTGATGGCCCTATCATAGCGTTAGTTTCTTTTGTCCATCGCTGCAGATGGGACACTAGTCTATAAGCCCAGAAAAGCCAGGATGAATGTCAATGCCCTCGGCTATCTCCCACTGTAGATAATGTGCCGCTGCAAGTTTTAATTTTAGAAGGCCTTCCTGACTGTTGCCAAAATTTGGCCTCTGTACCCCGGTGCTGCATTAAATCTTGGAGACAGAGTTTTGGGTGAGGTAGAAAAGAATAGCTTTATTGCAGGGTGCCAAGCAAGGAGTCCAGGGCATCTAGTGCCAAGACCCGAACTTCCTGAAGTCTTTCAGGGAAAGGTTTATAAGATAGGGTGAGGAAGGGGGTTTGTGGGGTGTGTGATCAGCTCGTGGGCATTCTTTTATTTTATTTAATGTATTTATTTATTGGCTGTGCTGTGTCTTTGTTGCTGCGCGTGGGCTTTCTCTAGTTGTGGCGAGCAGGGGCTACTCTTCCTTGCGGTGCAAGGGCTTCTCGTTGCGGTGGCTTCTGTTGTTGCAGAGCACAGGCTCTAGGTGTGCAGGCTTCAGTAGCTGTGGCACGTGGGCTCAGTAGTTGTGGCTCGCAGGCTCTAGAGCACAGTCTCAGTAGTTGTGGTGCACGGGCTTAGTTGCTCTGTGGCACGTAGGATCTTCCTGGACCAGGGCTCAAACCCACATCCCCTGCATTGGCAGGCAGATTCTTAACCACTGCGCCACCAGAGAAGCCCCATGGGCATTCTTCTGATTGGTTGGTGGTGATGTAATTGGGAGTCAGCATCATCAACCTTATGGTTCTAACTGGTCTGGGGTCTACGTGCTTGTGGGCAGCATACAGTTAACTTCTTCCACCTGGTGGGGGGTTTCAGTATCTGCAAAACAGCTCCAAGGACATGGCTCAGAATGGTATCTGTAGTCCTTGAGGAAGAACTAAAGGTTCTTGACTTTGTTTAATGGCTAAAGTATTATTATTTTGTCTTGCTTTACTGTTTTCCTTTCTTTCTGCATTTTCTCACTTCTCTGATTATATTCTTTTACTAAAGTTTTTCTACAGACAAAAGGCAGCCAGACGACATGCATGGGGGCGTATTCTGGGAAGGCCTCATAGGGTCCTGCTTGGTTACATGACCACCTTTATCTGGTTGATAAAATTAATAATTTAATCACCAATTAGCCAACATTACTGATCGCTTACTATACAGCAGGCAACATATTGGACTGGGTGCTTAGGATACAAGATTATGAAGCTATCCCCAGAAGTTTACAGTGTAGTGCCATGGTCCCCAAACTTTTGTGTAGCAGACTCTCTTGGTAGCTTTTTAAAATGCAGACTTTCAGACTTCACCCAGAGATTAAGACTGTCAAATTCCAAAATCCTCAGGTGGGAATGGGAGAAGGGTAGGCCTTCATGCTGTAGTCAACAGAATGGTAATCTCTAGAATGTGAATGTACCACCTTTGTGCCTGTAGAGTCTTGGAAGTAGAGTGGGTGTTGTAGAGTCTTCCTAGTAACCATTTCCCCATCTTTTGGTAAATACACATTCCTCATATACACATTCCCTATCCCCACCCAGTGTGCTTCAGGAGACCGTGTCACCATGTCTGGTTGTCCGGGTCCATACGTTGCTCGGAGTTCATCAGCACGATCCCATCTCTCCATCACAGTATTTGGCTTGGGAATGGGCACCTGACCCAATAAGAGGTGAAGAGTTTTATGGCAACTTTTAGGGGAGGATGTGTTCTTACATAGACCACGTACAGGAACAACCTCCTCTCTTCCAAGATGTGGTAGAATAAGCAAGTTCCCAGGGAGTTAAGGATACTGCTCTTCAGAATAAAGCTGGCCCCATGGAGGACAGAGAAGGAAAAAAAGGGACCAAATATTTAATGACATTGACAAGCCACTCAATTTCTTTGGCTCATTAACTCCTGTTTCTTTTGAGAAACAGTGTATGTGTGTGTATGTATGTGTGTTTGTGGTGTTTTTTGTTTGTTTGTTGTTCAGTTGTTGTCATTACTTGCAGTGAAATAAGTCCTAGCTGTTGTGGTAACTGTGAGGTTGCCCCAGGAATCCTCATTGTAAACAAGCTACTCCAGGTGATTTTAAACTAGGTGGCCATGAACCTAGTCTAATACGTTTGGATAGGTATCATTTTCAGAGAGTAGAGGTGTTTGCCTCATAAGCTTATTTTTGAAAACTAAGGAAAATATGTAGGTTAATAAAAAATGTTTAATTAAATCATATTTAGTGAGTTGTGTTTTGAAGCTTTGACTCATTTGTCCATAATGCATCCATCAAGGATAAATGATTTTTGAAACTTAAAATCATACATTTTCTGCTCTGCTAGCATAAGAAATGATTTCGCTGCAACCACAATGACAACAATTGTTATGTCTCATGTGGCAAATTGGAGAAAATGAGTTTTAAGTAATCATTACTTAGGGAAAATTGAACTGTCACCTTAAATAGTCAACAGATCAGAAAATTTAAACAAAGCTAAGAGTTCCTATACTCTTCAACTCCATTAAAGTAAAAAATGCTGCATAAAATTGCTATGCACCATTATTGCCATGTTGCCCTTTCAGATATTGTTACCAGTCCAATCTCATACTGCTCACCACATGATAGGCCAATAAATCGAGAGACAGGTTGCTGGGGCAAGGAGTAGCAACTTTATTCGGAAAGCCAGCAGACAAAGAAGATGGCAGACTCCTGTCGCAAAGAAACATCTTGCCTGAGTTAGAATTCAGGCTTCTTTCATACTGAAAGGGGAGGGAGTGAAGTCAAACATTTCCAGGGTCTGGTCAGCCTCCAGAGGGGATGTGTTAATTTCATCCTCCCTGCAGGCCTTCACAGGTGGGCCTGGTCAGGATGTTTCCTGTAAGCTAAGCAAAGGTATTTTAGCTTAACATCCATTACCTGGGAGGCAGGGTTCCCAAAGATGGGCGATTATGTATAATTTAAGCTTATAGGCAACATCCCTTTAGTGATTAATTTGTAATAGAATACAAAGTTTCTTCCCTATTACAATATATCTCACTGTTGATGAGATAGTGAAATACTAAAATTTAATGAATCATAGATCAAAATGGACAAAAGAAAATTGTATTGATTATTAACTCATACCTTGGAGGATTAGGTATAAAAAGATTTCCATAAATGACAACTCATTAATATTAATATTCTTTTTACTTGAAGGTACTCATTGTATCTGTGATTAACCTGTTACTTTCCCAAAAAGATATTTTCTAAGGAAAAGACCTGAAGGAAAAGGGACCAAAACAATCTTAAAAAGTTTTCTATAAAATTACAACATGCACTATTAAAAGACCTCTATTTGATTAAATAAAATAACCTCATATGATTCTAAAAACCTTATCTGTGGCACAGGTCTGAAATCTTTCTGTCTGGCAACCGAGGTCTCTGAAAGGCTGATTACTTGAGGCAGAAGTTCCATTGGTCAGTATGGTAGGCAGAATTTCTGAAATGCTCCCCCAAAATGTCCCACCCTAATCCCAGCCCCTGTGAATGTGAAGCTCTCTCCCTCCTGTGATCGTGTTATGGGACACAGCTGACCCTAGGAGAGGGAGATTCTCCAGGTGGACCTCATCGAATCATACAGGTCTTGAAAAGCGGAGTGCTTGCGCTGGCTAGCAGCAGAAGTTGGAGAGATTCAAGGTGTGAGTACGCTGCTGTGTGCCATTGCTGGCTGTGACTCTGGAGGAGACCACGAGAAGGAATGTGTAGCCTTAAGGAGCTGAGAGAGGGGCCCCAGTGACTGCTAGCCAGGAAACAGTGACCTCAGCCCTACAACTGCAAGGAACTGAATTCTGCCAACAGCTTGAATTCGTTTAAAAGTGAGATCGTCCCAGAGCTTCCCCAGAAGAGCCTCCACGCAAGGCCGACACCCTGACCTCAGCCTTGTGAGACCCTAAGAAGAGAACCCAGCCAAGCCCACCTGGACTTCTGACCTAAAGAACCGTGAGTTCATAAGTGGGTGTTGTCTTACACCCCTAAATTTGTGCTATTTTTTTATATTGCAATAGAAAACTGATATAGTCAGGAAAAATGCGACCAGAATATTTAAGGTAGAAGGAACCTCAGAATGCATCTAGTGTCCTAGTTCCCTGGACAAAGGAGGTCTCTAGACACAGGAAACAGTGTAAAACCCCAGGCTATTTCAAATATTTAGAAGTCTACATTGTCATGCATTTATTATCAAATACTGCTGTACAGATTTACTTGATAACCATCGTTTCTCTGTTTCTAGCCCCACTAGAATACAAGTACCACTAGGGCAGGGATGCTTTCTCTTTTGTTCACCATTATCCCTAAGAACAGAACCTGATACCCAATGGGCACTTAATAAACATTTTTCAAAAAAACAAATAAATGACTTGGGCCAGGATTATATCAAGTCAGTATTATAACAACAATTATTCAGCTGTTGCCAGTTACTTGTTTTGACCTCATTAGAGAGGTAATAATAAACTTATTTGTATTGTAAATGAAGTTAGATTGGCCAGATGATTCAAATCATAGGCTTCATGGGCAGGGGAAGGTAGTAAAAAAAAAAAAAAAGGGGAATTAGTTAGGTTAAATGAGTCTGTAACTGTTAGCTAAATTGTGGTACTGGCTCTAAATATTTATACCAAGAAGTTTTTTAATCAAACAAAAATCTTTCCAAATTTAAAACTGATAAGTGCTACTGCTAAATCAGCTGTGTGAAGGGAAAGTGGAAACAGACTAAAAAAAGCAGCTTCAGATTCACAGTTATTGGAACAGGAACTCAATTCCATTCAATTTAATTAAATGAAATTTACTGAACACCGACTATATGTAAGATATTAATAGACACTCTTTGGATCATGAGGATGAGCAAATATGCTTTGATCCCGGAGGAACTGCGGTGTAGGAGGGGAGCTAAGGCTTGTACCCACATACAAACAACACGAGGTAGAATGTGAGGGGAGCTATCAGGGAGTCACAAAGAGCTGTGGGAGGGAAGTGGGTGGAGGGCTCACTTGAAGCTGGAAGGGGCAAAAATGTTTCATGGAGGAAGCATCATCTGGCACCATGACAACGACCACTGAGTGGAGTTTTCTCCAAAGTTTATTTACATGTTCCAGAAGAGATGTCTCATTAGAAACTTGCCCCTTGAGTTCCTGCCTTATCTATGGCCTGATATGTAAACAGAAGGAAAACCAGCTGTAGAGTTGCTATGCCTCAGAAATAAATAGGTGGGAACTTTTTAGACTGAAAGTTGCACTCGATTTGTATTTTCTCAGCACTCGCTTATTCCCCTGTCCCTCAGTTTTCACTTACACGCAGTGATGCTTAACTTTACCCTGGGATTAATGTGGAGGATCAAGCATTTTAAAATGTGAAAAGATACAGCACTAATATCAAATAGCTGCTTCCTATCTGAGAGGAAGTAAGAGCATCTCCAGTCACACTTGTAGCTGGTAGTTTCTTCTCCCCGGGTCAGGGAACTAATCCCTAGACTCCACACTCTGGCACTTAGCCCATTTCAAGGGTTCTTTTTACATTTGTGGAATGTTTCCTCAAACTTAAATACAGAATTGATGAAAAGACGTGGCAAAAAATTACAAGGAACATTTGAGAAATAATATACACTTTTTAAAAGCTACTTTCCTTTTTCATCTTGGAACTGCATCAGTGGTGTTTAGAACTCTTGATTACATTGCCCTCTAGTGGTATTATGAGGGTATAAGTGCAATAAACATTTCCTTTTAGTCTTATTCAACATTTATTGAGCATCTATTGTATACTTAGCACTGAGGTAGGCTCTGAGAATACTGAGATGTTGAGACACAGTTTCTACTCTTGACCTGTTGGTCTAGCAGTAGGGGTATTTAACAATAGCATAGTGTGAAAAGGAACTACAGGAGAAGTACGTACTGTGAGTGTGCAGAGAAGGTAACCAATTCCCCTCAAGTGTGTCTGGACGGGCTTTTCAAACACATTACACTTAAGAAGCACCTTGCAAAATGCATAGGAGTTTTCCAGACCTCTGTGTGTGTGTGTGCGTGTGTGCGTGCGCGCGTGTGGCTTCATGATTGAAGAAGCAGCCTGAATAAAGGAAGCTGGTCCTTTATTAACTATTAAAATGCATAATGTGTCCAGGTGATAGCTAGGTGCCTTTCATGTGAGGTTCAAACGTGCTTCATCCTGTTGTTATAATCCTGCATACTCACATATACTCACAAAACACTTCACAAACTTCCTGCAGGTTGTATATTAGAGAGGTTGGGATAAACTAAATCAAATAGGCATCTATATTAAAGTCAAGATTTTGCTCTACCATGATTATACCTATCATGATTCTAACAATAATATATCACACATATAATACAATTTTATAGTAAATTATAAGTGATGTGTTCTTAATAATGTAGATCACTGTTCTAACGCACACTATAGTTCCCATCCTCCCCTTCCTGGATGTATAATACTTTCTTTTACCATCCCTTTTAAAATTCCTATGTCCTTAATTTGTGGGGGAAAAAAAATCAGAGCTTGAAAAAATATAATAACTATTAGACTCCAGTGTTTTGTGGATTGGCTGATTGACTTTGTGGGTATATCTTTTGTTGGGCAGAAAATGCAGCACCTTTCTGGCTTCTGGACATCTAGTCAACACTTGTGCAGATTCTTGGGCCATCCCCAGCTCTGCCACCATTGAGATACATGCCTTAGGCAGCTTCTCCTGGTGCCCATTCCCCGCAACCCCCCCCCACCCCCCCGCTCAGGTCTGTGGAATGGGGGAGGGATGGAGGTGTGATTATCTATAATCTATGACCCAAGATTCTTTCCTCTGCAAAAGCAGCATCCTGTAGGGGGCAAACTTGGGTTCTGAAGGCAGACAGATTGGGACCAAATCCTGGCTCTGCCATTTACTAGCTGTGTGATACTGGCAAGTACCTTGGTCTTTCTGAGCTCCAGTTTCCTCATCTGTAAAATTGAGATATTAACGTCTACCTCCAGGATTACTGGAGGGATTAATAAGAATACATGAAAAGTGCCTGGCACAGAGAAAGTGATCAGTAGAGATTCATTCCCTTCCCGACGCCCTTCATTTGCTGCAATAAGCATAAGCTGTTCCAAACTTCTGCTTAAACGTGAGCACCGTAGAACACGTTTTACATGTATTCCGTTTTGCCAAAACTACCTAACATCCAGAAAGGGCCTTACCATTTGAAACTCAATCTCAAATGCCTCATCTCATTGAATCCTCAGCCAGCCCTGTGAGGGAGGGCATCTCAACATCTCTCAACCACCATTGACTGAGAATCTGCTCTGTGCCAAATAAAATGCTGGGAGTAAAGCACTAAATCCCTGCCCTCCCAAAGCCCCCTCAGTCAGGTGGGAAGAGGCAGATGAGAAAACCAGCTGCAATTCAGTTTAACAGGTGCTGTGATACAGTTGGAAGGTGCTAAAGAAGCACAGAAGAAGGGCACTTAATTTAAATTGATCCTTGGGGTGAGGTGGGCAGGTAAAGTGAATCAGGAAGAATACATAAGAGTTTTTCTTGTGAATAATGAGAGAAATATGCATGGGGGTTGCGGGGAAGGGAAAGTGCGAAGGTGACGGAGAGGGTGGTGGAGGTGAGTGCTGGAGGGGGACTTTTCCAGGAAGAGAAAGCACAAATTATTGAGGCTAGAAGCTGAAGTCCACACTTGTGGTCAAAATAAATCTTCTAGGTCGTCACATTTTGGTCATTTACTTATGTGTACGTTGGACATGGTACTGTGAGATGAATGGGCTGTGTAGCCCAGCTAATTGAAGTTTCTTAGAAGAACCATTACCTCTCTCTGCAATAACTTAGCCATGTTCCAATGAAAGATGAAACAAAACTATTAAGTCACCGGTCTCTCTAACCCTAATCAGAGTAGGGATAATCGTCCACGGAGTCATGGTGCCAATACTATTATATACACAGATATTCCTGTGATGGATTTTTCCTTAAAGAAACCCATACATCTTCTAGATGACAAAAACTACCTTAAAAAGTGGCAAAAGTTGCTTAGATAACAATATGGCTTATTTATTCACTCTGCCTTTGCCCATCCCATCCATATAACCCAGCTGTTCAGTGGATGTGGACATCTTAGATTCACTTCTCCTTTTGCTTAGCTGAAAAGGGAGCGCTCACAAATTAGAATGCCAGTTGTGAGGTAAATGAGCACCACAGCAGCATGACGAACAGGCTTCCAAGCCACAACGGTGATGGAGTTGTGCTGTAAGAGACATAGCAGATTTTTTTCCCTCCCTAACTTGGGCAGGGATGAATTCACTTCTTCTCCAGCCTTGATTCCTGGCATGAACAACCGAGCACTTGCATTTTTAGAGTCCTTTTTTGGGGTGAACGCTTGGTGTGTAGAACTTTTCCTCCAAGGATAATTTTAGCATTAAATTATTTCAAATCCTGGCGAATTTCAAAATATGAGTGGGTGACTTAGGAAGGATATATTCTCAAGAAATAACAATGGTGTCAGTACAATCCAAGAGACTTGGAAAAGGGTTTACATACACACATGTACATACACTCCTTCACTTGCCAGAAATTGAAATTGATTTAACACATTGAGATTAAATTATGTGGGTGTTTCTTTTAAATGCCAAAGAATAAATTTACTTTGTCATTAAGGACAAACATTTCTAACCCACAGAAAGAGGGCAGAGAGTTTGGGCTTAACAAGTATTTTAGGAGAATTACTGTTGCAAATGCAACCCCCATCCCCAATACACCACTCCCCTCTCTCTCCTGGGGTTTTCCTTCGTGGAACACCAAAATCAATAAGGCAATTAAGGTAGAGATTCAGGATATATACTAATCATCCTGTGTGGTTCCAGGATATACATTTGCAAGGGCAAAATGAAATGCCCCCAAAGAATAAGTAACTACACATTCACACATGTAATTACCTCTATTTTCTTGCATTCCGCATTCCCTTTAATTTCTCCTCCTACCTCCCAAGTTTTGAGAAAGAAAAGTTGTATTTTTCTATGTACAATATCCTCCCAGTTGGATTGTCATTGGTAGCAGGTAAATAGCAGACTTGAAGTGACTGCTCTATTTCTGTGTATTCCGTGGAGTCCAAAACAATGTAAGAGCTCAGTTTAGTATTTCTGTGCACTTATATGAGGGCAGTTAGTCTACTGACATATACCAGTTTAACCCAGGGGATTTTTGTTTCCAAAAGACAGGAGAAAGTAGATTATCTTTGAAAATTTGAGAATTCATATCTTTGGCCTCGATTCCTGACATAGATGTAATAATAAGAATTACCCATAATCCCACAGCATAGAGATGATCATTGCTAACACACACGCACATCACATGGATGTCATTTATTTATGCTAACAACATGGCTGGGTGGGTGTGTCTGTATAAATAAATTACATGCCAAGTTACATACATCAGGAGGGCCACGATGAGGTGGTCACCAGGCCTGGGCTGCAAGTTTGCCAAGGGGCTGCATTTCTGGGCACTTAGCTGAGGTGGAGCGCCAGTAATGCTCTACACTCCACAGCCTCTACAGCTTTGTATTATGACAAATGCAAAAAAAAAAAAAAAAAAGGCACACGGAAACACTAGAACTAGAAAGGGAAGCCTCTTCCTCCTACAAAGTCCCTCTAGTGTCCTATGCTGATAAAGCTTAACACTGTCCTTTTGGCAAAGGAAAGACACTCAGGGTCCATTTGCATCATCACAGATCAGGTAATGAGTGTATTTGGAACTGAGAGGCAATAAATGGATAACAGACACCCCCCCTTCCCCCAAGAAAAGGGAAGCATTTTTCCAAGCTGTTCTCAGAGGGCCACTCATGGCAGGTGACCTGGCCATCTATTTATCAAGATTTCAGGCTATATGGTTTGAACTCCTTAGATTTCTCTTCCCTCGGCTTCAAATGTCTTTGTTTTGTTTTCTCTTTACATCTTTGAGGAAATACTTCTTGCATTGCCTGGCATAGCCCTGCTGAGCAGACAGTGGATAGGCTCTTGCCCTCTGGCCATAGTTGGTTACAGTCTGACTCAAAGCCAGACCTTCCAATGGCCAGGACTGGCCAATCTGGGTCTCCCTTTGAAAAATTAAAAAGCACAAAGATTGCAACTCACACCTATATACAGACTTGAACCACAAACTGCATGCGGGGGAAGCAGAGAGTGGAAGGAGGAAATCAGGCAGGTGAGCAGAGAGCTGTGACCCCAAAGTGAGCGAGAGGGAGAGAACGTCTTCCAAATCACTTTCCAGTTCCTATGAAGCTATACCTCCGAACTTAGGTTCTGGGAAATTCCCTTGAGTCCCATCAATAAGCCCTGAGTTTTACCTGTGCTGCTTTTAATGGATGTCCGTTTCATGCTAACGTTTGGCCTCTTTCTAGGCCCAGGTTTCTCATCCTTGGCGCTCTGGACATTCGGGATGAGAGAATTCTTTGCCGTTGGAGGGAAGGTGGGTGGGCTGTCCTGTGCATTGTGGGATGCTTAGCAGCTTGTCTGGACTCTACTTGCTAGATGCCAATAGTTCCCCCTGTCATGACAATCAAAAATGTCTCTAGACAGTGTTGAATGTCCCCTGAGGGGCAAAATCACCCCCAGCTGAGAATATCTGTTCTAGACCAATCTCTGCTTAGGCTCTCAATGCTGGTCCCCTTGCTGCCTCTGAGACAGGCCACATCAGTTCCTTGCCTTTGACCTACAAACTTGCTCCAAGCCCTTATCCTTCCTTGGCCCAATTTTTCTCAGCAGGCACTCTTCTCTTTCTCTCCTTCCTTTAAGTTTGAAGTACACTTGCTGCCCTTGGCTTACAGTCCTCAGCCTCAACTAGTCTGATTTTCTCTGTACGGATCTCTAAGACTTAAACTATCCTTCAGAAGTCACTAATGACCTAACTCTATTAAATCCAAAACACTCACGGGGCCTCACCTTTTTCCTGCCACCTGTGCTCTATCATTCCTTTCTATTCACCTTTGCTCTTAGATTAGATTGAACAGGGGATGGCAAGGAAGCAAATACGTTGACACGTACACTCAGCAAATTTATAGCTTCCTTGGTATAGCAAAATGTACCCACAAAACAATAAGAAAATCCCCAAAGAAAAATAAAATTCTCAATTGAATACCATTGAAGATCAAACAAGGGAAAGTGAGAGAGTAAGTTAATCAACAATATTAAACAATTATGACATGCTCCTCCCCATTTCTGATGTTATGGGGAATAGAGAAAAAAACTGCTTTCAAGAAGTTTACATTCTAATTAAAAATCCAATGCATATATATATGAAAGAATAACTGAATAGATAGTATATAATAGATTCATTTTGCAGTGCAGAGATAACAAATATTACACAAAGTTGACAGAGCACCAGCATCAGATTACTTCATGTGTATATGCTATTTTTACCATTCTTAGAAGACAGCCACATCACAACGACAATGGCCGTTTATTGAGTATATACTATGCTGCCCCTGTGTAGCGAATATGACATTATTTGCTTTGTTCTACATAGGATGAATATTGAAAGGGACTTTTCCTAAGGTCTTGGCCTTTTAGATAAGGCCTACAAATCTGAGAACAATGGATGATAATTAGCCCCACATTTAAAAAAATTGAAGTACAGTTGATTTACAATATTGTCTTAGTTTCAGGTGCACAGCATAATGGTTCAGTATTTTTGCAGGGTACACTCAATTATACAAGATACATATATCTTGTATATTATTACAAGATAATGGGTATAATTCCCTGTGCTATACAATAAATCCTTGATGCCTATCTATTTTATATATAGTAGTCTGTATCTGTTAATCCCATCCCCCTAAATTGTCTTCCCTCCCACCCTCCCCTTTGTTAACCACAAGTTTGTTTTCTATGTCTGTGAGTTTGTTTCTGTTTTGCATATACATTCATTTGTGTCAATTTTTAGATTCCACATGTAAGTGGTATCATATAGTATTTCTTTCTATGACTTCTTTCACTAAGCATAATATTCTCTAAGTCCATCCATGTTGCTGCAAATGGCATTATTTCATTCTTTTTTTAAATTCGCCCCACATTTTTAACTGGAGTTTTTAGACACATCCCTGCAAGACTAGCTGAGAGGTTGACAAACTGGTCTTTCATCCCTCACTGCCGTTACCCATCCATAGTCTTTGTAAAGAGAAGGCTGGAAGAGAGAGAAGGCTGAAAATGTCATTGAGGCAGAAGAGGTATTGACTTGTTGACTTAGAGCTAAGTTCTGTGCTCCACCTTCCCCTAAGGTCGGTGAAGTGCGAGCCAAGAATGATTGGGGTGCTGCCACGAGGAGACTGGATCTCCTGCCTCAGCTGGATGCTGGCTGAGCTGCCTTTTGCTTGGAGATTCTGAAGGTGGGTGCTAGGCTGCAGCTGCCCACAAGGGCAGGGGGAGAAGAGAGCGTGGAGGCCACAGCGTGTGTGCCTAGTACTGGTAGGGCAAAGATACACAAGGTTTTTCAGGGCCAATTAGATGCTGGAGAAGAAAAGTGGGCTCCTCCCATCTTTTTTTTTTTTTTTTTTTTTTTGCGCGGTACGTGGGCTTTTCACTGCTGTGGCCTCTCCCGTTGCGGAGCACAGGCTCCGGACGTGCAGGCTCAGCAGCCATGGCTCACGGGCCCAGCCACTCCACGGCATGTGGGATCTTCCCGGACCGGGGCACGAACCCGTGTCCCCTGCATCGGCAGGCGGACTCTCAACCACTGCGCCACCAGGGAAGCCCTCCTCCCATCTTAATGCGACGCCACTGAAGTGAAAAAGACTTCTTGCCAAGGAGAGACAACCACATAAAAAGCCAAGGGGGTGTGTGCTCCTGGGCACAGGATCTAGAAGCCAGCGGGGAACACATCACCTGCCATAAGGGCCTGTGCAGTTCAGAGGTCCTTGAGGGGTCTCCAAAGAATCCGCACCCCACACAAGAGCCAGCTTTAGTCTTCTGTCATGGCAGAGGCATCAGTGTCTAAGAGAGCGCCAGCTAAGTGAAAAGACTTTGCCACATTTTTTCTATTTCTCTTTCCTCCTGCCCTGGGAAGACCCAGAAGCAGATAAAAGAGGAATGGGAAGACCAAGAAGGAATGAAAGGGTTCCTGAGTCACGAGTCGAGTTGAGTCAAGAATGGGGGTGAGGAGAAGCTTTTAGGTTTGTATTTGTATTGGACAGTACTGTTTAATATTTGGAAGTGAGGCTTGTCCTTGTAACCTGAAGTTTCCATAAATCTGTTGTTCAAGGGCCAGGAAGGGAGAAGTGATATAACATGGTGGAAGGCAGGAGCTGGAGGAAAATAAAACCGTTTCCTGTTTGTCCCTCATCAAGTTCAGGTTGTTAGCAAACTGGTTGAAAGTACGAAAACCCTGTGAAGTATGATTATTGTCTACTAGCACTGCGGTTCAGAGAAGTTAAGTTACCTGCCCAAGGTCACATGGCTGGGAAGTGGTCTCCAAGCTGGAAAGCTGGGACCTGTGACACCACGCCTAGTGCCTTCTCACTGTATCCCAGCTGCGCACTTGAAACAGAGCCAGGTTTGAGGTTGGCATTTTAAAAAGAGGTCGAAGTTTGAAAATACATGTGAGGGCACGGCAGGCAGGTATGAGGGTGAAGCCTTGGGACACTGGACCAAACTGGGCCAGAATACAGAGAGAAGGGTGTACCGCTAAGGGAGGGGTCCGGTGGAGCAAGGGTGTTGAGATCTGGGAAGGGGCGCCTGGATCTAATTGTCCTTGTAGGATTCTGAGCCAGCCAAGTGAGATGGAGAAAGCCACCAAGAAGCTCTCGAGTGGGGCTGAGGGAAGACAGCACAGAAATCAGACCCTCTCAAAGCCGGGATGTGAGATAATGAGGATTAGAGCAATTAGAACAGAAATTGGCAGCACGTGATGACCAGTTTGATCGAGGGAATAAAGGAGAAGCTTAAATAACAGGTTACTAAAGAAAAGAAGCTGTTTGGGGGCTGTCCCTAACCTATTGAGGTAAATAGCTTGAAGGGCAACCTGTCAGTCATGGCTGCTATTAAGAACCCAGGACTGCCTGGGAAGGAAGATTGGTCTAATCTAGTTTAGCCTTTCTTCTGCTTTTTTCCTTGACTGGCGATGCAATGTGAGTGCTAATGCATGTGGTTCAGAGGATTCACAGCGACATGTCGCCCAGGAAAGCCAGCCGGCTGCCAAGACAAAGCACAGGGTGACACTCACTGGAGTGCATTGAACGCAGCAGAGCAGCTGGCTTTAACCCTGTGGGCGGATGAGTTTTTCCCTCCCCCTTTCCCTGGGCACCGCACGCAGCCAGCTCCTCTGGGTCGGGCACTAAACAAGGATAACAGAAAGCGGTCTTTTGTCAACCAGATTCCGCCACCAGCAGGGACTGGAAACTCAGCAGCTCCATCCCACGAGGGGGAAAAGAACAGAAAAGAGATTAGAATGATTGACAACGTAGACCCAAAGCCAGGAGGGAAAGAGAGATCAGAGAGAGGAGCAGACGGATTTGAAAGACGAGGGGTGGCAGGGAGTCAGAAGCACTCGGTAAAGGGAGGGACTCCCCAGGGCCCTGGGAAAGGATGACGGCGTCGGTGGCCCTGGAAGTGGAGAACAAAGGCCGGGCGGGGGCGGAGCTCTGCGCAGCGTAGACGCTGTTGGAATTAGAGCAGATGGTAGGAGCAGGAAGTTACTGTTCTGAACATTTTTCTGGACGTGTCAGTGCGTGAGGAGATCGATTCAGCTGACAGTAAGGCTCCGTTTCTGTCATGCCAAAAAACCGTTTCCCTCCGCACCACGAGAGGAGAAGCTCTGCTTTCAGGAGTGACCAAAGCCACAGAAATATAAGTGAATGCCGATGTACTGGTTTATAATGAGAAAGACAGCTGTCGACAGAGTCTTCATGTCAGCAGATCCGTAGGTTCCCCCCCTGCAGGCAAGTGACAAGGGGAGTCGAATTGTGGCCTGAAGGTTGTAGATGAGCCCACAGCCAGAACAAGGGTGGTTTGCTACATCAGTTACAGTAGGGATGTAGCCAACACAGAATGACTATCGCCTGGGCAGTGCTTACATGACCCCAGCAACCTTAGGTGCTCTAAATTTCCCCTTTTTATTATCTAGGCCACTGTTTCTCAAAGTCTGGTCTGCAAATACCTGCATCTAAATTCACTGGGGAACTTAAATATTCACATTCCCAGGTGTCATCCCAGATTTCCCAGAATCTCAATGGAGAGGCCCTGGAACCTGCATTTTAAATAAGTTCTCCCCAGGATTTATGAAGGCTAAATGTAGTTTTAGGCTGACCATTCACTTTCCTTTCAGTCTTTCTTCAAGTGAATTACATTTGGTTGATTAGATTTGCCCAACTAAACTTATGATCTATGACATCTAGGAAGCCAATAGTTCATCCTCCTCTCTGGGTTCTGATCCATTGAACTATCAGTATAAGAAGTGAAATGGTGATCTAGGTGTTGGTTTTATTTAGCACTCTTTGGTCAGCTTAGGTTGACATATGGGCTGGGGCCTCCCAGCTCTCTCTTTGAACTTAGACTTGGGTGCTTTTCCTGGCCTGAGATTGGAAAACGGAAGGGAGGCCCTGACAAGGAGGGCTTTCTGCATAGAGAGTGGGTGTGGGGTCAGATACAGCAGCGTGGGTCCAGAGGAATCGAGAGATAAGAGGCTGAAGTATGCGGAACAATGGTGACTCTACCTGGTGGACAGTCCCCAAGAGGACAGGTGCTGACAGAAGAGTTTCCCCTCTGGAATCACATTGAAATTCTGCTGCCCTGGGCTACTCTTAAGTTGGATTCCACCTGACTTTACAAGATAGACACATGGCTTAAGACAGTCTTGCAAAGAAGACTAAGAGGACAAAGAAGACTAAGAAGCTTTTTGCAAAATGGACTGGGATACAGACAGCTCACAGCAAATGGCTTCTAAACCGTATGAAAAGATGATCAGTCTTACAGTGAAAAATGTAAATTGAACCTACCACTTTTTTTCAAGATACCACTTCCCACCTATCAGATCTGTAAAAATCCAAGTTTGACTCAATACTCTTGGTGAGTCTGTGGGGAAACCAGCACTCATATAGAGGGTGGGTGGGGGCCTGGTGTGGGGTAGTGCAAAATGATACCACCCCTATGAAGAGGATCTGGTTCTATTTAGCAAAATCACAAAAGCCTGAAATACCTTGTCAAACTAGATTAACAAGGAAGCTATCAAGGACTGTTGGAGACATATCAAAAGGTTGCAAGAGTCAACTTGAATAGCCTCCCACTGGCCAAAGGTGGGACAAATTGAGCATTAACAAGAATAAGTGCAATGGATTGAAACACATTAAATGTTTAAATGCGTAAGATCATAATGATACAAAAAACTTGGGGTTACTTTTGGAGGATGATAGGGAGCAATCGTTACTTTGAGAACTGGTAAATAAAGGGAAAGCATTAAGCATGTATCCCCTTTTTCCTGTACAATTTCTACCCTTTGGGGAAAAGAAGTTAACAAGTATTAACTTTATAGAAATATTCAATTTACTAAATAGAGAAGGCATGAGAGAATTAGAATATAACCATGAAGAAATATTGCCTTTACACATGTATACCAGCTAATAAATGAAGAAAGAATGATAGAATTAGATTAATACCATAGCCCTAATGAATTAATGCAATCATTTATGCAATGATTATCCAGGGCTGCTAGCATCACAAAATGTGCCTCCTGATAGAATTATACACTACCCATGAAGTAGTTTCAGCAAAACAATTGAACCTGAATTTGATCAAATCTCTACATATAATGACCAGTTTATGGGAAATATAGGGAACTGAGGAATGGGTTAAAATGATACCCAACCCCTAAGCAAAATCCAGGTGGTGGGAAGCTCTACAGGACAAATTTATATGTTTCTTTAACATGTAAGTTGCAGAGAGAGAGAGAGAGAGAGAGAGAGTCAGTGAGTGTGAGAGAGGAGAAAAAAAAATTGGAGCAGGGAACCTATAAATTAAGAGAGACTTAAAAGACATATTAACCATTCACAATATATGAATAGTATTTGGATGCTGATTCAAATAAATAAACACACAAAAAACCCAAGAAGTTTGAAATAATCAGGAAAGTTTGAAGCTGGATTGTATATTCATGATATTAAGAAGTTATTGTTATGTTTTTAGGTGGGGATGGAATTGTGGGGTTTTTTTAGATATACACAACTAAAATAATTATAGATGAAGTGATATGATACTTGGGATCTATTTCCGAATAATCCAGGGTCAGGGAAGATGCTGGAGAAGTGGGTGGGAATATACATGAGACGAGATTGCCTGTGAGTTGTTAATTGTTGGAGCTGAGTGAAGGGCAGGCCAAGGTTCATTATGCTATCCTCTCCACCTTTGTATATGACTGAATTTTTCTATAATTAAAAACAGAATTTTATAGATAAAACAAATCGAAGATAATACTAATAAAGCAAATACCAACCACAAGAAAATAGCAGAGCTGACACATTCCTCCTAGTATGGGTCTTTTGTCAGCCATCCAATGAGATAAAAACAATGATAGTCTAACTAGAGCCGACACAAAGTTGGGGAAAATCTTTTGAGTTACCAAGACTATTTGAAGTATGTTTAAGGATGAACCCTTATATATTTAACTGTATATTGTGCCTTAGGACATTAGCCACTGCTCAAAGATCAAAAACCTCTGTTTCCACCTGTTTTTTTGTGTGTGTTTTTTTTGTGGTACGCGAGCCTCTCACTGCTGTGGCTTCTCCCGTCGCAAGGCACAGGCTCCGGATGTGCAGGCCCAGCGGCCATGGCCCACGGACCCAGCCGCTCCGCAGCATGTGGGATCCTCCCGGACCGGGGCATGAACCCGCGTCCCTTGCATCGGCAGGTGGACTCCCAACCACTGCGCCACCAGGGAAGCCCTCCACCTGTTTTTAAAATCACTTGACTGTAAAAACAAAAAATACAGGCAAAATATATGAAAGAGTGGTTTTCACACATTGGATGATAAACAGTGATCCCCACGAGAAGGGAAACAAATGAAGTGAGCCCTGCAGTTACCCTCACTGCTCAGAGAGAGTTTCCAGGCCAAAGCACAGGGAGGGAAATCCCAGAGCCTGGCAGACACCCTGTGTTCAGGAGATGGAGTTGAGAATTCAGAGAAGCCAAGTGGCTAGAATCCGCTAGGGCAAAGTACTGGATAGGGGGAGCATCACAGAGACGGAGCTCTGGAAATTGGCAGAGGGGTCCTTTTGCACTTCAGCTGAAAACTGATTCACACAAGTGTGTAAGAAATTACCTGAGGCCACCAGAAAGGAGTAAAGAAAACAATTCTTGGATATCCCACAGGGCTTGCAATTGTTCACCTTCCCCATGGCCAGAGCACAGAAATCTCTTAATACACAGGACATCTGAGTGCTAGGTAGAGAGCACTCAGAAGGGTGTTGTTTTGGTAATGGAGCCAGAATAGCCCAAGACTATGGTTTCTCAATCTTGGCTCTATTGACGCTTGGGGCTAAGTAATTCTTTGTTGTGCGGGGATGTCCTGTGCATTATAGGATGTTTAGCAGGATCCCTAGTCTCTACCTGCTAGATGCCAGTAGTACTCCCACTCCTGTAGCTGTGACAACTGAAAGTGTTTCCATACGCTGCCAACTGTCCCCTTCTCATAGGGTCAAAATTGTTCCTGGTTGAGATGAGTTGCTGAGACTAAAGGCTGCTCTGGTCCTGCCTAATTCAGCTTAAAATCAAGCTACAAAAGGATTAAACCATTTCTAAGGCACGCCACTGCATTCCAGAATGAAGTTTAGGAGTACTGAAAAAAATACAAACAATCCAGCATGCCAAAATACAAAATTCACCGTGTCTAGCATCCGACCAAAAAATTCCAGACATGCAAAGAAACAGGAAAGATACACCACAATGAGGAGGAAACTCAATCAATTAGTAACAGAGTCAGAAATACAGATGATAGGTTAAGGAAGAAGAATGTTAAAATAGCTACAATTAATGTACTCTATATATTAAGTATGTAAAGGGAAACAGTTTTAGGAGAGATGTAGGTGTTAGAAAAAAGGCTCTTATTGAAGTTCTAGAGATGAAAAAGACAATGTCTATAAAATGAAAATACACTGAATGGGATAAACAGATACTTCAAGAGGAAAAAAATAGTGAACTGGAAAACATAGCGTGGAAATTCTTCCACTAAAGCACTAAAGAGCATGAAAGCTGTGGAATAGCTTCAAGTGGCTTAATATAGACATAGAGTTTCAAAGGGAGAGGAAAGACTGGGGACAAGATTTTTTGAAGAAATAATGGGTGAAATTGTTCCAAATTTGATGAAAACTATATATCCACAGATTCAAGAATCTCAATGACAAGCAGATGAAAGAAGAATAATAGTACACCAAGGCACATCCTAATCAAATTGATTAAAATAAGTGAAGTGGAAAATTATTTTAAAAGAGTAAAAGCACAAATTACATACAGAAAAACAGATAAGAATGATTTCTTGTTGGAAAAAATGCAAGTAAAAAAGATAGCAGAGGGCTTCCCTGGTGGTGCAGTGGTTGAGAGTCTGCCTACCGATGCACGGGATACGGGTTCGTGCCCCGGTCTGGGAAGATCCCACATGCCGCAGAGCGGCTAGGCCCGTGAGCCATGGCCGCTGAGCCTGTGTGTCCAGAGCCAGTGCTCCGCAACGGGAGAGGCCACAGCAGTGAGAGGCCCAGGTACCGCAAAAAATAAATAAATAAATAAAAGATCTGTGTAGTACTGAAAGAAAAAAAAAAATCAGTTAACTTAGAATTCTATAACCAGCAAACATATCTTTCGGGAATGAAAGCACATAGAGATTTTTTTCAGGCATATATTGGGTTGGCCAAAAAGTTTGTTCTGGTTTTTCCATAAGATGTTGCAGAAAAAATCCAAACAAACTTTCTGGCCAACCCAATAAAAGCTGAAAAAAATTCACTGACAGCAGACCAGAAATACAAGAAATCTCAAAGGAAGTATTTAAGGTAGAAGGAAAACAAAACCAGATAGAAATTTGGATCTTCGCAAGAAAACGAGAGCACCTGGAGTGATAAATATGTAGGCTAATACAAAAGACTTTTGTTTCTTATTTTAAAACCTCTTTTTAAAGAAACTGAATTTTATTTTAATGAGCGAAAAATGTTTTTTCTGAAATCAGTAAATAACATGATTTTATCTCACCCTTTAAACATTTCTGTTTTTATATTAGTTTTATGTATCACCCTATTAGTGCAGTGTTCATGCATAGTAATCAAATAATGAAATATATCACTAACATTGTATATTATATATAGGAGTTGCATACTCATTTTTTTCAGACAAGAATGAATAATTAAAATCTTGGAGATGACTGCTAGGTTTATAAAGATCAACTGGAATGTTTAGAATAGTGATAGAATATTATTATTTGATTTGGCTTTTAGAAAAATCACTAGAGTTAACAATATGGACAATTACCTGAAGCAGTGGAGAACCTGGAATGAGATTGAACTGCTAAATGTAAGCTCTCAAAATTTGAGGTCACTCAGAGGACCTTGGGTTAGCTTTACAACAAGTGAGTTTGGTGACTAAATTAAAAAATAAAAATATATGTTTCACATTCTGGATAGTTGTTTTGACCTGTTTGCAAAAAAAAAAAGTCTCTGAAGTATTAAGCATTTTCAGTGTCTTAAAAATAAGCTAACACGTCTTACATCTTATGAATTTGGAAACTGAGGCCTACTGGGATGAAGTTATTTGCCTAAAATCACACAACTAGTAATTGGATTGCATTTGGCAGGCATTCACCTTATGTACTGGAGTGTGAGGGTACCAACACACATAATTTTAAGTAGCAGGATCACTCTCAGTTATGACATCCTCAGGACTCCTTGTCTGCTACGCAGAATTTTGGTCACTTGGTGGCAACCTAGACAACAGCATCACCTGATCCTGTGATTTCTCCAGTCTTGATTACCCATTTAAGGCAAGTTAACGATATAACGAAGTCACTCTTTGTTACCATAGAATAAAGAAACTTCCTTAAAAAGTTACCTGGCTGTGACTGAAAGTCAAATAAACACGATATTCAGGGTTGGTAACAAACAAAAGAAAAAAATGTAAACACGTTTAGGAAAGATTGTGGATTTGTGTACTACATTAGCATTCCTCCCCCAGTAAATTAAACAGCTCAGCCTTCCAATGTACTCACTAGAAGTCGCACAGAAGCTTCCGGTTTCTCCATTTCGCACAGTTACAGTTGTTTACCTTGAACGAACTTGCTTACCACAGGGGGAGTCACTCAGGTCAATTCTACCTCATAAACCTCTCGTGAATCTCTCACTTCCTCACCATCTTCACTGCTGCTTCCCTGGTCCAAGTCTTGCTATGGCTCTCTTGGACTCTTACAATATCCTCCTAATTTTACTTCCTGCTTTTTCAATCTCCACCCATTTCAAGTTAATTTCCCACACTGTTGTGTGAGTAACATTTTGAATTTTGAGAAAATATGAATTTTATGAAAATATGAATCTGTAATCTGCTTGAAATGCTTAATGGGAGTTTCTGGATTATTCACTGTTTTGAAAACCATAGAAAGTGATTCAGATAAATTAATAGCACCATTAATTTATCAACTAATGTTCAGAATGAAGCTCTGAGTCAGTAGTATGGAGCTACTCCCTCTACCTCATCAGAGAGAGAGAGAGACAGAGACCCCTTATTATACAAGAGCTGCTTCCCAGGGTTGCCAGACTCATGGACATTCCCCCTTCTCCTTACTTCAGAGCTACAGTTTCTGTTAATGTAAGATGGCTGGGACACTTATTTGGGGATGTGAATTTGGTTGTGGCAGGGGACTGAGTCTGAAAGAAGTGTTTCTGAAAGGTAAAGAAATACTAAGGGTTTCAAAGAATTCTGGAATAAACTCCACTCCTCATGGAAAGATAATCAAGCAAAAAGATCAAAAGACATTTCCTAAGGACTGCAAATTTATACTAAGTAAAAGGCACGAAATCCAGAAAATTACCTAGGAGGTAGATTTTTAGCTTGTGAGTGAAGAGAAGCATTCTGATGGTAGTTAGACAAATAATAAAAGAGAGCAAAGAGAAATTACACCCTCTGTTTATGGACAAATGCTGGGAACTCAATACAACTTTCCTTTCTTAGAGCTGAGTAAACAACATAACACAAAAGAAAATTTCTCTCTAGCATGAAAGATGATAATATTACACTCTAGAGGGTAAAAAAGAGCTAACTTTTGATAAAGACCTACTTCAAGAAACTAGTTAATTTTGGAAATCATTTATATTTTGCTCTTAAAAATGTGGACAATATGAAGCAAAGGATCAAAGATAAGAAAATAAAATAATGGGAAAGGAGCTGATTGAATGATGGGTGGAAAAGGACTTGGATAAAAACTGTCTAAAGGTAGTAAAAATGTAAGCATAAAATAAAAAATCAGAATCAACAGTAAAGAATTAATGTTATAGAAAATCAAATCAATGTCAAAAGTCTCCCAGAATACAGAGGAAAAGGACTAAGAGAAGAACATCCTTAAAAAAAAAAAAGAGAATAATGGATGTGGAGGGTAAAGAGGAGAGGTGTGAAAATACAGACAGGATAAAAGGCTGGAACTAGTGGAATTGAAGCAACAATTTCAAACATATATGAACTTATGAAAGGTTAGTTTGAAAATGGAAGTGATTCATAGTGGTAAAAGGAAAATGTTTATGTAAAGGGACCAAGACCTATATAAATCCTGGTGAATCTTTTTTAACTGAAATTTATATTGAGATCATTGTAAGTTCATCTGCAGCTGTAATAATTTAGATCCCATGTACCCTTTACCCAGTTCCCCCTAATGGTAACAGTTCACAAATTATAGTATAATGTCACAACCACTATATTAACAGTGAAACAATCCACCAATCTTATTCAGATTCCTCCAGTTTTACTTGTACTCATTTGTATGTGTATGTATTTGATTTGTATGTGTGTGTATTTTGTACAATCTTACCACATATGTAAGTTTGTGTAACCACCACCATAGTAAAGATGCTGAACATTTCCATCACCACAATGGTCCTTTGTGTTGACCTATTATAACCACACCAACCTCCTCCCACCTCTACACAGTGTCCTTCAATCCCCAGCTCCTGGCAACTACCAGTCCATTCTCCGTTTCTAAAATTTTTTCATTAAGAATGTTGTAATAGATGGAATCATATACAGTATATAACCTTTTGGGAGTGGCTTTACTCAGCATAATTTCTTGGAGATTTGTCCAAGTGTTTGCTTGTATCAATAGCACATTCCTTTTGGTTACTGAGGAATATTCTACAGTATGTATGTGCCACAGTTTGTTTAAATGTTCACCTGTTGAAGACTAGTGGCATTTAAATTTTTAAGTATAAAGAAAAAATTCAGTATTTCCCTAGGCAAAACAGCAATTATACAAATTTTTATCAACAAAAAAGTAAAAAATCAGAATCATCTTAGATTCTTCCAAATATTTCTATTAATTGATGCTTTTTGTCCTGATGTCTGCAACTACTAGTTATAAATTTTATATAGGCTTAAATACTTGTGCTATTTTTAAAAATTTAGATATAATTGATGTAAAACCAGTTTCAGGTGTGTAACATGAGTCAATATTTGTATATATTGCAAAATGATCTAGTTAACATCCATCACCATACATAGTTAAAATTTTTCTTGTGATGAAAACTTAAGATCTACTCTCCTAGCAACTTTTAAATATATATATAATAATAATAATTGTAATTACTGTTTTAGTTAAGTATATATATTATGTATATTATTAATGATAACAGTAATTACAATTATTATATATATAAAAGGACAATGAAATTGAGACTGAGCATGCCAATTATGACAATAAGTGTAATAGAGTTAAATTCTCTTGTTAAATGGCAAAGGCTCTCAGATTAATTACAATCTATATGTAGAGCATTTATTAGAGGCAGTTGTAAAACAAAATTTAAAGAGAGAGAGTGGAAAGAAACATGGATTTTAAAACAATTCCCATTTTCCTTGTGATTGGGTCTAGCACTGACCTCTCCTCATTCTGCTGTAAGAGCACCACCAGCTGGTGTGCCAGCCATCTCCCCACAAGGCTTGCTGAGAAATGTCATTTCAGTAGAACTGACACTCCTGCCTACCCATTCCTTTCCTCCAACAAAGAGGGCTTTAAGGTGGAGGAGGGGGAGTAGAAGGTTTACTTTTAGGGATACCCAGAAGTATTCCTAAATACTCCTGTTTGTAAAGATCAGGAGTACTCGACTAGTTCTCCTTCCCACAGGCAAAGAAGAAAAGCTAGGATAGAAAGCTAGGATTATTTATAAAGTTTGAGGGCTTTTTTCCCCCTTCTGTATGAAAAGGAGACTAATGCCTTGCTCTCTGATTGGAAGTCCAGAAAGCTATAGTGATTGCTGAGCTTCCCCAGGTGAGGAAAGAGCCGAACTGAGAGGGGACAAGAGACTTCTCCAGGGAGGCCTCCCTTTTGGGTTCCTGAGAATTCAGACTATATATCCATTTAGTTCGTTCAAGCCCCCCAGGGTTGGGGTTAAAGACTGTAGATGAGGCTGGGAGGTGGAGCTGGCTAGAGACTGCGTAGCTTGGGTCAACATACATCAAAAGAATGTCATACACTGCTGGGTTCCATATGGGGATCAGGGGGAGGATGCATTTGAATCTGCACGGGCTTACCTGTGCCTAGGGGAGATTCTTGGGATTGAAACTCTTACCAGTAGGCACCTACCTACACCCACCAAGTCTATAGATAGTGAGCTGGTTCAGCCAGGCTGAAAAGCAATAAAGAGTTAGCTGCCTTGTCACCACTGACTAGTGGTTGCTCACAAAAGAGAATAACATTTACAGCCAAGAAATCAAAGGAACTGTAACTTCCCTTGCACAGTCACATAAGAGAAAGTGTTTTCTCCTTTACCAGTGGAGGGCAAGTCATAGAAATGACGAAGAGGGCAAGAGAGCATAACACATGTTTTGCTGACCTCCCCTGCTTCCCCCACCCTCACCGACTCTTTCCTATCAAGCTACTGCAAGCACAACTCCAGCATGTGCTCCGAGGAGGGGAAGAGATCAATATTTTGACTGGGGAACTTCAATAACCTATTAGAGACTGAAAGTTATAAGACCAGACTGAAATATTGTAAAGAATCTATTCAGTTCAGCTCATAACAGTTATTTGTATAATAAAGCTGTTCCCTTTCATTCCCAATGAGTCAATATATCTCAGTCAAAATGGTTAAAAAAAAGAAGAGTCATTATAATGTTAATGTAGAATTCAAGAGAAAATGCAATAAATAGTAAAAAAAACAAACAAAAAAACCAAAACCCCAAAAACTTATTTTGATAAAGTATAGTTTCCTCAGCAAAAATAGTCATGGGTCCTTATGAGCCAATGACATTCAATGAAGATTTACAATAAAAAATTGAAGGAATACACAGAGAAATGTAGAAAATCATTGTAGATATAAAGCCTTTAAAATATGAGACAACTAAAACTTGACAAGGTGAATTTGCTTGCCCAAATTCAGGCAGGAAGAGAATGGCAGAGTCAAGCCTAGAACCCAGATCTGTTGACCACTGGTCTGTGTCCTTTGCATCTCCACAAGCTGACTTCCTTCCTTGATGTATGCACACGTGTACCCATACCTACAAATTAAGACATGTCCCCATGCCTAAAGCCAACATTTAGGGAATTGTTGTTAATTGTATATGCAGGATGAATCTCAAAAATTGTGAGAGAGAAAAGGTTCTGTTGTCTGTGTTTAGGAAAATTATTGTTTCAATAGGCAAAATAACTTTGGAAGCCTGGGGTAACTTAATAATATTTGGCTTTTATAAATCAGTTTTCATTCCTCAAAGCAAGAGCATATAAGCAGCCAAGCAGCAAACGAAGGTAATAAAAAGAATCTTATTGCATATGAAAGTGACTGGCATATGGCAACTGCATTCTCCCTCCCTTTATTCCTTCTAAATAATTAGGGTAGTAAATGAAACTAGAAAGGGGAAAACTCTTTAGTTTACTCTCCAGACCCTTGAAATAACATTGTAGTCTGGCAGTCTGCTACAGACCAGATGCTGATAGACACGCTGTCTCTTCAGCTGTACTCAGAAAATGCCAGAACAAATGACTCCAAGTGTAACGAAAAATGTTCATGTCTAAACAAAGTTTTCTCTTTGTAGCTATCTTTGTCTATATAGAATTAGCAATTGGAAATCATATAAGTTTCAGTAAAAGAAGGAAGGAAGGGAGAAAGGGAGGAAGGAAAGGAAGGAAAAAAGAGAAAAGGAATTTCATCATTTAATATATAAGACACTGGAAAATATCAGAATCGGTCATTGAAAACTTGTAAATGGCATGAAGTGGAATGAAATATGAATCATTCAATCCCATTCTAATTTTATTGATAATGCATAATCATAAAATAAATCCTAGTTCATTGGCATTTCTTTGTAATTTTACTTTCTGGGAAAGAACAAGGAAGAAATTATGATGCTTGTGCTTTTAACAGAAGGTAAGAATTCCCAGACCTAAGGTTCTTTATCCTACGGTTCACCTATATAACCTGTGAGTTCAGGTTTCTCATTATTTTATCAGGATGGGGGTAGAGTAGGGATTGGATTTGCCTAGAGCAGGGAGGTCTCAGTGCTACCATGTATAAAATTATGTCAATGCATGGTTCTTGTAAGTATTCATGATTTAGGCTTAGTAGTTAGAAGTGAATCTCATAGACCAAGAGGATATCCTTTTCACTCATAGATATGAAAACTCCTTGTCTGTAGACCTGTTTAAATTCAGCACTTTAACTGAACACTTCTTTTAAGTAGTCTGCTTTTCCTGATATAGTACTACCACACATATTGCTATATGCTAAGTAGTGATGGAGCATTGAGTGTCCTGTGGAATAATATTAGCAATGAAATAAAAATAGATGACAGTCTATTTTAAGCACAGGTAGATTACCAAATCAAATATTTAGAATGACTAAAGAGGAAAACATCCAAACGTGTAAACTAAACCTGTCTCTATCTACCTACCTACCTATGTATTTAACTACCTACCTACCTATTGTTACCAGTGACCTGAGTAGATTTATAGTATATCTAGAAATTTACAAGAACAAAGCATTGAATCCCAGTTAAGTTTTCAATACCTATGATTCAAGGTAAATGAATTGCATGCTGCCTTTTTGGTGGTCATTAGACAAGAAGATTTGTCTGGAGATACGATATGGTGGTTTTGATTCCCATGAAAAGGCCTAACATTAGCAGCTTGTTCCTAAAAATACCCTGTACTTTGGTTGTGTAAATCTGTCTCGTTATCTTACAGGGAGCAAATGTGGGGAGGGGAGTGACTCAGGCATACAGGAATAGGAGAGAACAGTGACTTCTTAGAAATGAAAAGTTGAAATAAAATCTTTTGAGTCAACAGGGAAGATGCCACAATTGTGTGCATGCACACACACGCAAATCTATATTTAGAGAGATGATTCACAGCCAGGAAGAATAGAGATTTTATATTCATACCTTATAAAATTCCCCCTTTCCCAGCTCTTCATGGATCAATATGAGAGAATAGGTGCTTTTTTGTACCTTGGGATATTATAAATTATGCACATGTTACTCCTCACAGTCTCTAATATGTAGCAGAATCTCAAGATTTTGTCTAAAGTATTTATGTTTGAAAAGTAACACTGGATATGCCAATGCATCACATCTTGAATGCAATGGTGATGTTTTACACAGTGTCATTGCTGTCTGTGTTGGAAGTTACTGATCTCACTGTTCCTAAGATAACTTGGGATAATAATTATCCCAAAGGTGATAATTTCACAAGAACCTTTGTGGCCTGTTTTTCTTTTGAGTCTACTTGGAATCCCTCGGGAGTGAATTCAAACCAAGGAAGGCTAAAGAGTCATAGCCAGGATGCTGAAACTGGTCAGGTCATAACCAGAAAGTAGAGCATATTCAGGGCCAGTGAAGGAGTTCAGAGCCCACTGCAGCACTAAGGGGAAATATGGACAAGACTTCCCAGATTCTTTGCTTCCAGGCCAGGGATCAATCACTAATGACCAGTGTATATTTCCATGGAATGTCTGGATCAGTATATATCTTAGGGTAGCCCTGTGGTTTCCCCACATTTTCTTAGTCCCCAGCATGCATCATCATGGAACTTGTTGGATTATTTTGCAAAGGAAAAAGTAATATACATTAAAGGCAAGAAAGAAAAGACAGGAATATGGGTACTTAACAGAGGTCTAAATGATGCAATCCAGAGGGATGAGAACAGAACTAGATTTCTCATGACTAAGAACATACTGGCTAAAGGACACCTGTAGTCAAGTTTCTAAGTTTGCAGGAGATATTAAATTGTTTCAAGGAGTGAAACGTAAACCAGCAAAGATAATCATAGGGATCTCACCAGAAAATTAGCAGCTGAGTGTCAGTGAGGGTGAATGGAAAGTAGTATGTGAGAAAATAAAATGGTTCAAATTTTGCTTTGAGGGATAGACTTTGAACTATCACATATGCTCAAAGAAGCCCTAAAGTCACTCTGTCCAATGTCTGTTGAATGAAATGGATCACCTTTTTGTTGTTGTTGTTGTCTGTTTCAGAAGCTAAGCTTCTAGGACCTCCCTCAGGGACAAAGGAAGGTTGGGCCTGTTTGGACTAGTTATGTTATTGAGCCAGATTTCCCAATTCCAGCCTAAACAGTGCAGTAGGCAGCCCTGTGTGGCAGCTCAAGACATCCTAATCTTTTCATCTATTTAACGGCATAAGATGTGGTTTGCCCAGTTATTGCGGTTTTATGTTTCTAGGAAGCTGACCCTGAGATGGACTCTGGGTCTGCAGACATTTTAGGGCATGCCTTTGAAATCATCCCCTGTAGAAGGGAAGGAAAGGAAAGGAAGCAAGACTGAGCAGAGGAAAAACTGAGCTGTGGAGCAATCTTAACAGATGCCTCATCCAACCATATGGGGAGTTATGAAGATGGAATGAAACTGCAGGGGTGTCATGGGCTTGGCCTTTCTCCCACTGTGTTAGTCATTAGATGTGGGACCCCTTAGGAAGGAGAGGCGATCTTGGGCAGGCAGTTTCCTTTAGCTGAGCCGATCTCTAAAAGGCATCCCATTCTTGATTTAGATGGTTGGACAATAGGATTCTGCTCAGGCTCTGATTCGTGAGAGACCAGGGCTTAGCTGTCAAGTACAAGACCAGCTCTTGGGGAAACCAAGGAGTTGACAGATTTGTCATCAGTGACCCCGGCTTCCCTTCCTGGAGTCCTTGCTCCCTTTGTCAATGCCTCTTTCTCTCTCTGCTCCCCCGCTTCCTTGCCAGGTGCTCTTCTGCTCACCTCCCCATGTCTCTACCACACCCACCTTTCCAGTGCAAATGGTTTGATAAATTCATTCACCCAAACCTGTCAATGACAGGAACTGGCTTTGCATTTCAATGTAAGATAGAGCCTTTGGGCCCAAAGAGTGAACCCCTCTGGAACTTCAGGCTGTCTTGGGTGAGTAGAGGCATTGTTTGGGGGAGAGGGGAACACCTTCCTGAGCCATAGGAATGAAGGGGTATTGGGAGTCTTTAATCCCTGAAGGTTAAGCATGGCCCAGGCGAGACCCCACAAGATTGGTGAGGATGGGGCTAGCAAAAGAGAGAAGAAAAATAAGCTTTTCATGGAGGCTCCTACTGCTGGCCATGATTGGCAACTGCTGATAAGAGCAAGAGCTGGCACCCTCAGCATGGGAACGGCTGCTGCCCAGCAACTTGGGCTAAAGAATCAAAGCAGAGGTTTTTCTACCCTGAACTAGGAATTCATCCCTGGTCAGTTCTGATGAGTTTGTTAAAGTGAGTCCAGGTGGGGACTAGAGAAGCTAGACCTCTCAAAGTGATAATAGTGAAGGTAGTTTGCACAGGACTAGGGTTAGTTCATCAGCCTTCCTCCCCCTCAGTAGAGGTCCCCCCTCTCTTCTGGCTGCCAGCCTTCCACTTTTCAGTAGCAAGAACCTTTGATAACCTAAAAGAAGACTTTAAAAAGGAAGAATTTTAGAATATCTTATTGATACATCAAACCCTACTGTTGTTTAAGGCGGGGCAACTTTCTCAAAGATTTCATGTGCTCTAGTAGGCTGTACAACTGTGTACAGCTCCATCTGATCCACCTTATTATTTGGGGGAACTTAATCTGTTCCTTTGATAGTCTGTAATTTACACCATCAACCACAAGTTTGACATTGTATTCAGAAAAAGCTCACATTGCTTACATTTTACATATCAGTGGGTTATTTCCCGGAAGAAGCACATGGGAAATAAGTGAGTTATTAAAGGAGTAGATTTGAAAAGAAAAATCTAGCTGAATTCACTTTCAATTCTGCTTCATATCACACCTCTTTATTTTCAATATAATTCTTCTGTATCAATAGTAATATTTCCTTACATTCCACTAGAATGTGAATCCTATGGAAGCAGAGATTTTTGCTTGTTTTGTTCATAGATATACTCCTGTACTGGGAACACAGGGAATCAATAAATGCTCGTAGAATGAAATTTATATTTCTTGTAACCAACTAGAGGCTGGAAATTCTCGAGCTGCTTTTTGGCTTCTCATAATACCTTATTTTAGCTCCCATCAAAATGTAACTGTCTTTGCCCCAGTCTCTCCCTCTGCTGCTGCTGAACCTGCTAGTAATCCTTTTGGCTTAGTATATGCCAAAGAGTTGACTAGGAGTCGTGATTCCCAGGATTAATCAAGTCAACTAATAATTAGTTGGGCAACCTTGGACGAGTCATTTAAATGTTGTGGGTCTCCATCAGTTCATCTGTAAAAGATGATTTAATAATTCCTCTATCTTGCAGGACATTGGATTGGATCTAATAGCATAAAAAATAGTTAAAGGGTTAAAAGCAAGAACTCTGGGTCTAGACTCAAATCCTAACTTCTTACTTGTTAATTGTATGACCTTAGGCCAGATATTTAATCTTTTTATGCTTTAGTTTCTTCACATGTAAGATAGAAATATTTATAGCGCCCCTCTCTTAGAATTATTGTATAGATAAAAGTAGTCAATACATGCAAAATTCTTGAAACAGTGCCTACCACATAGAAAGTACTCATAATAAATATTAGGTATTATTATTAGATGTAAAACAGTTTGGAAAATGTGAATTGCTCTACAAATGTAAGGTAGTTAGATTTCCATCTAACAGGTCACCAATGGCTCATGCTGAAATGAATGACTAATGCTGAAATTTTAGGCCCTATGATAAGTGAATGCTTTGACATCTCTCAAATTGCACCTCATAGTTGGCTATGTATACTGTCTATTCCCAGGGCTGGCCTGAGTTGTCCATGTAATAGGGAATAATTGGTAAACTTACAGTGACTCTGCTTTCTGAGTTCTGTCATCACCTACCTGTGTGATGTTGAATAAGTCAATTAACTTGTTTGATTCTGAGTTTCCTCATTTGTAAAATGGGAATAACAGTTTATTGCCTTTTTCAGAGGGTTAATGAGAGGCCCAATTAAGAAATTCACTATTCAAATATAGGTACTATTATCCTTTTGTTTATTCTCCTATACATTTTTATAGACCTTTAACTCTCCTGCTCTACAAAAATAGTAGGCCATTTATGCTGTGCAACTCTAAGTGTAGCCTCTTACAGACTCAAATGTTTATTTTTCTATCTGGACTTCTCCATTATGCAAAGTTGAAAACAGACCCTATAAGCCACCCAATCTACAAGCCTCCAGTTCTGATGGATGGTTTGGGCCGTGGTGGTAGAGGAGGGCTTACTGGCTAATCATTCAGCCTCAATGGCCCATCTCAGAGCAGTACAGTGTTTGCAAACGGCCAGGTTGCTCTTTTTGTCTTACTTTTGCAAGTTTTATATGTTAAACTCCTTAATGAAATAAAGCATTTACATTCTTTTTATGTTTCATAATTATGAATATTAAAGAGTTGGAAAATTGGATGTAGAACATGAAAGAGATTCCGAGAATGTTTTCAGTTTTGGTTTTTGGTTCAAATCCTGGCTAGATTCTGCTTTGGGGTTGTGATTAGAATAACTGGTATTGGATTATCCCTCCTGTGATAAACAATCACAAAACTGGAAAAACTTGTGAGGCAACTATTATCAGACATTGGAAACTAGGCAATGCAAAGGATGATCCTTGAGAGAAACTTGTGAGGTAAGCCCCACATGGTTGCAGCTTTCTGCTTGGGGATATTTTCCCAACTGTGGTGTGGAGACCTGGGATCTGAGCAGAGAACAGTAGTCCTAATGAGCTGAGGAAACACAGATCAGAGTTTGGGGTTTCTGAAGTGGCTGGAATCTGCAAAATAGGACAATAGAGAGGAGGAGCCACATAGAGTAGGAGAGAGCTCGCCCTGAATCCTTGGCTGAAGACTGTGCTGCATATGTACAATGAAATGGTAAATGGTAAATAAGAGGGTGCATTTAAATGAAAATGTTATTTTTTCTTTTCATAATTTTCTTAAAAGTGAATGGACTTTTTAAAGCAAAATTAATAATTTTTGTAAGGGGACTTTACATTTGTAGAAGCAAAAGTTATGACAACAGCAAAAAGGACAAGGGTGACTAAGCAAATGGAACTATATTGGAAGTTTATTATACTTGTATAGTGCAAAGTGGGAAGTGAAAAGTATCAGGTATAAAGTAGGCAGGACGAAGTAGGAAGTGCAAAGGTCAGATATGAAGTGTGAAGTTTGAAGAAGTACAATATGACTCTAAACAGACTTTGTTAAGGATACGTATTAGCCTGAGAGCCACCACTAAAAATTTAAAAGGGATATAACTAAGAAGCCAATGGGAAAATAAAATAGAATACTTAGAATACTTAAAAATATTCAATTAACCCAAAAGGAGGCAGGAAACAAGCAACAGACACAAAACACAGAATAGGCAAATGGAAAACAAATAGCAAACAGGTAGATTTAAATCCAACCTTATGGATTATTTCAATAAATGTAAATGGACTAAAATCCAGTTAAAAAGCAGAAATTTTATAGTTGGATAAAAAAGCAAGACCCAGTGTGTGATATCTAGAAGAAACACACTCTGAAAATAAGTAGAACAGAAATACACCATGCAACAGTAAGCATGGCAAAACTGACATTACCATATTAGTATCAGATAAATCAGACCTCAAGATAAAAAGTATTAGAAGAGATAAAAAGGGTAATTCATCAAAAAGAAACAGTAATCCTAAATGTGTATGCACCTAATAAAAGAACTTAAAAATCATGAGGTAAAAACTGAAAAACCAAAAAGACAAATTCACAGTCATAGTTGGTGATTATAGCATTCCTCTTTCAGTAACTTGATAAAGTGGAAAAAAATCAGTAAGGATATAAAAATCTTAGTTACACTATCAATCAAATGTACCTAATTGGCATTTACCAATTGGCTCTACATCCCAAAACTACAGAATATTCATTCTGCTCAAGTGCGCTTGAACATTTACTAAAATAGCCATCTGCTGAGCCATAAAATAAACCTCAGTAAATTTAAAAGGATTGAAATCACATATATTCCCTGACAACAGTGAAATTAAATTAGAAATCAATTACAATATGCTATCTAGAAAATCCCCCAAATATTTAGATATTGAAATAATGCATCTATCAATAATCCATGGCTCAGTGAAAAAAATCACAAGGGAAATAAGAAAATATTTTGAACTTGATAATGAAAACATAATTTATCAAAATTTTGAAATTCAGCCAGTGCAAGATATAAAAGGAAATTTAGAGATTTAAATACCCATGTTAGAAAATAAAGTTAAAATCAAGGATTTAAGTTTCCAAATTAAGAAGCTAATAAAAGAAGAGCAAGTTAAGTAGGAAGAAGGAAATAATAAAGATAAAAATAGAAATCAGTGAAATAGAATACAAATAATAGAGAAAATTATCAGAGCTAAAATTTGGTTTTTTGAAAACCACATCCTGACCAAGGCACAAATGTATCTATCAGTTCCTACACTCATATAACACATTTCATGGAAGTTTTCCAGAAGATCTCAGCAAAATTATGCTCTTATAATCTTCATTCAGGCTGATAAGTAACAAATAGAAAAATATCACTCAATAAAATATATGTAACCAGATGAGTCCTTGAGAAGTCAATGTATTTGCATACAATCTCCAGAAATCACTTTAAGAAATTATTTAACTAATTTTTCTTCTTAATAAAAATACATGCTAATGGTTTTGTTTTGTTTTTTATTTAATTTTATTTTTTATCTATTTTTTTATTGAAGTATAGTTGATTTACAATGTTGTGTTAATTACTGCTATACAGCAAAGAGCTTCAGTTATACATATATACAAATACTTTTTTTATATATTCTTTTCCATTAGGTTTATCAGAGAATACTGAATATAGTTCTCTGTGCTACACAACAAGACCTTGTTGTTGATTCATTCTATATGTAAAAGCTTACATCTGTTAACCTCAACCTCCCACTCCATCCCCCCAACCCTTCCCCCTTGGCAACCACCAGTCAGTTCTCTGTTTGTGATTCTGTTTCTGTTTCATAGGTAGGTTCATTTGTGTCATGTTTTGCATTCTAGATATAAGTGATATCATATGGTATTTGTCTTTTTCTTTCTGGCTTACTTAGTATGATAATCTCTAGTTGCATCCATGTTACTGCAGATGGCATTATTTCATTCATTTTTTAAGGCTGAGTAGTATTCCATTGTATATATGTACCACATCTTTATCCATTCATCTGTTGATGGACATTTAGGTTGTTTCCATGTCTTGACTATTGTGAATAGTGCTTCTGTGAACATAGGGGTGCATGTATCTTTTTGGATGATAGTTTTGTCTGGTTATATGCCAGGAGTGGGATTGCTGGATCATATGGCAATTCTATTTTAGTTTTCTGAAGATCCTCCATACTGTTTTCCACAGTGGCTGCTCCAACTTACATTCCCACCAACAGTGTAGGAGGGTTCCCTTTGCTCCACAGCCTCTCCAGCATTTGGTTATTTGCAGACATTTTTTTTGGAATTTTTATTTCTCCATTTATTTAATTTATTTAATTATTCATTCATACATTCATAATTCATACATTCATAATTCATACATACATACATTCATACATACATACATTCATACGTCTTTATTGGAGTATAATTGCTTTACATTGTTGTGTTAGTTTCTGCTATATAACAAAGTGAATCAGCTATATGTATACATATATCCCCATATCCCCTCCCTCTTGCATCTCCCTCCCACCTTCCCTATCCCACCCCTCTAGGTGGTCACAAAGCACCTTTTTAATGATGGCCATTCTGACTGGTGTGAGGTGGTATCTCATTGTAGTTTTGATTTGCATTTCTCTAATAATTATTGATGTTGAGCATCTTTTCATGTGCCTATTGGCCATCTGTATGTCGTCTTTGGAGAAATATCTATTTAGGTCTTCTGCCCATTTTTCAGTTGGCTTGTTTGTTTTCTCGTTGTAGAGTTGTATGAGCTGTTTGTGTATTTTGGAAATCAAGCCCTTGTCTGTCGCATAGTTTGCAAATATTTTCTCCCTTTCTGTATGTTGTCTTTTCATTTTGTTTATGGTTTCCTTTGCTGTGCAAAAGCTTTCAAGTTTGGTTAAGTCCCATTTGTTTACTTTTTTTTTATTTCTATTGCCTTGGGAGACTGACCTAAGAAAACATTGATATGATTTATATCAGATAATGTTTTGCCTATTATCTCTACTAGGAGTTTTATGGTGTCATGTCTTATGTTTAAATCTTTAAGCCATTTTGAGTTTATTTTTGTGTATGGTGAGAGGTGTGTTCTAACTTCATTGATTTACATGTGGCTGTCCAGCTTTCCCAACACTACTTGCTGAAGAGACTCTCTTTTCCCCATTGTATATTCTTGCCTCCTTTGTTGAAGATTAATTGACCGTAGGTGTGTGGGTTTATTTCTGGGCTCTCTATTCTGTTCCATTGATCCATGTGTCTGTTTTTGTGCCAATACCATGCTGTTTTGATTACTGTAGCATTGTAGTATTGTCTGAAGTCTGGGAGGGTTATGCCTCCTGCATTGTTTTTTTTCTTCAGGATTGCTTTGGCCATGCTAATGGTTTTAAAAGTCAAATAATGGTAAATAATTTATAAAAAAAAAAAGAGTCCCATGTATCATGTCCCACCCTTCCACACCCCTAGTTGTGCTTCTTGGAGGCAAGCACTGTATTTTTTTTCTAGTGTTTATCTGCATAATTTAAAACTAAGTATTTAACTCTATTTTTAATAGATCAATTTTACATATTATCTATGTATTTTCTATTATGGTCCAGGAGGATTTAGCACACACAGTTCACTCTGCCCCATGCCTCTTCTTTTCCTTCCAGTAGAAATGTATCACAATTAAAAATAAAAAATCAATATTCATTTTTTTAGTATCATGATTAAATAAATATCATATACTGCTGAACCATAATCATAGTATACTATGGTTATATTTCCTTTCTTTTGCAAATTTTGGTTAGCTCTGGCATTAATAATTGTCTGATTCTTTTTTTACCAAGTTATGATTTAAAATTTATCAGATGTGTACATATACAAATATGATAGCAATTTAAAAAACTTGTGAATATTTGGCCTTACAAAATTATAATACACTGTAAATAAATCCCTCCCACATTTTATACAAACTACATGATTTTGATATACAAAGATTGTTATTACACTGACAATGTACAACCAAGGCTATTTACAATGCATAATTGTTTGATTCTTAACTGCTTAATTTTCTCTATATCTATTGCTAATTCTTCCCACTTGCTCCAGCAGCCTCTCAATACAATTTCCCACATCATAAAACGTATGAGATCATCTCATGTTGGTTTCATTTTTTAAAAAAAGAAACCTCTTTCCTGGAGCATCTATTGATTTGCAGCTCTTGCTCTTTAGAATGTTGCACTCACTGCTTTCGTTCTGGCAGCAGAGTATTCCCCTCACTTCTCTTGTGTGTTGGAGCCTAGGAAGTTTCAAATTTCGTATAATCCTTTTCCTTCATTTACTTTGTTGTTTTGATGGTGTAGTAACTATGGCAGCTTCCTGAGAAAGAATGAATCATAAGTAAATTAATTTTGTTTAGGTTGCACATATCTAAAATTTTAATTTCATCTTCTTGCTTTATTGCTTAGCAGGATATAGAATTTTATGTTGGAAATAATTTTCGTTTAGACTTTTTTTTTTTTTTTTTTTTGCGGTACGCAGGCCTCTCACCGCTGTGGCCTCTCCCGTTGCGGAGCGCAGGCTCAGCAGCCATGGCCCACGGGCCCAGCCGCTCCGTGGCATGTGGGATCCTCCCGAACCAGGGCACGAACCCATGTCCCCTGCATCGGCAGGTGGACTCTCAACCACTACGCCACCAGGAAAGCCCTAGACTTTTTTTTAAAAGATTTTTTCATGTGGACCATTTTTAAAGTCTTTATTGACTTTGTTACAATATTGCTTCTGTTTTATGTTTTGGTTTTCTGGCCATGAGGCATGTGGGATCTTAGCTCCCTGACCAGAGATTGAACCCACACCCCCTGCATTGGAAGGTGAAGTCTAAACCACTGGACCACCAGGGAAGTCCCTCATTTAGACTTTTGAAAGTATTCCTGTATTGTATTTTAGTTGTCAGTGTTGATGTTGAGAAGCCCCAAACCAGTCTATTTCTATATTCTTTGGAGGTTTTCTTTAGCTCTATATTGTGGCAATGTCTATTTAAAAACAACAGCAACAACAAACCCAGCTTTACTGAAGTATGACTGATGTACAACGAGCTGCAAAAATAAAATATGTCAAATTTGATGAGTTATTACTTCTGTACACTCACGATACCATCACAATCGAGAATATACCCATTAGTTTGGATATATCAGTTTGGAATGTGCACAGTTTCCTCGTGCCCTTGAATAATTTCTTATTCCTATCTCTCTTTGCAACCCCTCTCGCATGACCCATCCCCAGAAAACCACTTCTCTGCTTCCTATCAGTATAGATTATTTTGTATTTTCTATAATTTTCTATAAATAGATTAAAATAGTATGCATTTTTTTTGCTTGGTTTCTTTCACTTAGCATAATTATTTAGAGTTACCCATATTCCTACATGTATTAATATTTCATTCCTTTTTATTACTGGGAAGCAATCCATTGTACACAACTAATTCTAAAATTTACATGGAAATGCAAATGAGCTAGAAGAGGCAATTTTTTTTCTTACAGGACAATAATAAGAAAGCATCCCAATAAAAATAAGCAAAAGATTTAGCTACTTCACAAAAGAAGATATATGAATAAGCCAATAAGCCCATGAAAACATGCTGAACATATTCCATCATGAGGGAAATGCAAGTTATAACTATAGTAAGATCCTCTTACAAATGCACTAGAATAACTATAATTAAAAAGACTGACCAGAGCAAATGTTGGTGAGGACGTAGAGCAACTGGAATTCTCATACATTACTGGTGGGAGTGTAAAATAATGCAACTTTTTGGGAACCACATTGGCAGTCTTCTGTCAAGTTATTCATACACTTACTAGCAATTTTTCTCCTAGGTATTTACTCAAGATAACTGAAAGCATATGTTCACCCAGACTTCTGTACATTTGTTTGAGCAGCTTTATTCAAAATGGCCCAAAACTGGAAATAATCCAAATGTTTATCAAAAGATGAATGGATAAACAAATTATGATATATTCATATGATAGAATTCTTTTCAGCAATAAAAAAGAACAAGTATTGATACATACAAAAACATGGATGAATCTCAAAAACTTAAGCTGAGCTAAAGAAGCCAGGTACAAGAGTCTATCCTGTATATTCCATTTAGATGAAATTCTAGAACAGGTGTAAGTAAGCTCTATTGATAGAAAAAGATCGTTGGTTGCCTGGGGCAAGGGAAGGGGTAGGTGATTGCAAAGAGGCATAAGGGAACCTAGGGGGATGGTGAAAATGTTCAGTATCTGTCTTGACTGGGGTGAAAGTTATAAAAATGTAGCCATTTATCAGATCATTGACTTGTACCTTATATGGGTGCAGTTTATGTTATGTAAATTATACCTCAGTGAAATTGACTTAAAAATTGGCATGTCACTGTATTGTGGGTTGCTGCCACATTTCTACTCTTAGACACAGGTCACCCAGAAATCCAGGCAAAGGTAAAGGGATAGCAACGTTACGAAGAAAGAGAAAAAAAGAAAAACTAAAGTTTATGGTTTCTAAGTGCTTGTTAGCTTAAAACTACAATGATATGTTTTATAAATTTTGAAAGTTAGGAAATAAACACTGGATAGTGATGGGGAAATTTATTCAGGTGAATGTACGAAAACTCACTCTGGAAATAGAAAACCTAGCATTCTATTCTGGCATGTGCCATCACACACATAGTAATAAATATGTGGATTTTCTAAGAATTTGAAGACATCTTAAATGCACTCAACACTAAAACTCTGCTGGACAGAGTTGACTCTTTGATGACTCACCAGGCTTGTCATCCCCTGAGCCAACATTTATAAACATGTGCTGGCAAAGAACTGAGAGATTAATATCAGAGATGAAAGTTGCCTGTTTGTAGAATGTGAAATACATGGGAATTTAATGCAGTAGTGTTTAAAAGAAGCCTTTTAGAAGTATAAAGGAAGGAGTCTAATGGAGGAGATTTCAGGAATGACAGGAGAGTGAGGTAGGCACGGTTTTCATCATCCTTGGTACCATGTCACTCCAAGCAAGCTTTTTCCCCCTTAACTCCTGGAGGGAGGCCTACAGCTATTTTTCTTAGCTGACAAGTTGAAATAAACAACTTGTATTTTCTTGGAAAGACCCAATTATTTAAGGAGGGCTCAGATTTTATCTTGTTACCACTTAAAAAAAGGGAGGAATTTACAAATAAAAAGGGTTGAGACAAATCAACCAATTAAAATGCATGGGCCCTAATTATTTTGGACCCTGATTAGAAAAAGCAAAATGTAAAAGCAAACAAAAATTATGGGACAGGGCTTCCCTGGTGGCGCAGTTGTTGAGAGTCTGCCTGCCGACACAGGGGACACAGGTTGGTGCCCCGGTCTGGGAAGATCCCACATGCCATGGAGCAGCTGGGCCCGTGAGCCATGGCCGCTGAGCCTGAGCGTCCGGAGCCTGTGTTCCGCAACGGGAGAGGCCACAACAGTGAGAGGCCCGCATACCACAAAAACAAACAAACAAACAAAAATTATGGGACCGTAGGGGAAATGTGGATACTAATTGGATATTGAATGGTATTAAGAAATTATTATTAAAAATTTTTTAAGTGTGATATAATTTTGGTCTTATTTTTTAAAAAAGTTTTTATATACATACTGACATTTATGGATGAAATGATAAAATTTCTGGCATTTGCCACTAGATAATATAGGTGAAGAGAGATACACAACTTTGACTTATCAGATTCTTAAAGGAAAATTGCTCATGGAGTTAATTATTATGAGTGAATCTGAAGGTTTACTTTAGTGTGATTCTCTGGGTAACAGCTTTGGAGCTTCCTCTTCCAGTGTTTGAAGCATGCTCTTTTTTTTTTTTTTTAATTGTTTAACATAGATATTTTATTTTTTAAAATTTTTATTGGAGTATACTTGATTTACAATGTTGTGTTAGTTTCAGGTGTACAGCAAAGTGAATCAGTTATACATTACATATATCCACTCTTTTTTAGATTCTTTTCACATAAAGGCCATTACAGAGTATTGAGTAGTGTTCCCTGTGCTATACAGTAGGTCCTTATTAGTTACCTATTTTATGTAGTAGTGTGTGTATGTCAATCCCAATCTCCCAGTTTATTCCCCACCCCCCGACCCGCCGCTTACCCCCTGGTAACCATAAGTTTGTTTTCTACATCCGTAACTCTATTTCTGTTTTGTAGATAAGTTCATTTGTATCCTTTTTTTTTAGATTCCACTTATAGGCAATATCGTACGATATTTGTCTTTCTCTGTCTGACTTATGAAGCATGCTCTTAAACAAGGCCACAAGAACAGGATCAGGAGCCTGCATAGCTTTTTACTTTTCTGTTTGGGATTTGCCCTATGCTTTCTCCCTTTCCCTCTGTCCATGACCTTCACAACTTTTGTCTTCCTTGGCTCTCACCTGGTTCCCTCCCTTTCCCTGGTGCTGACTCCGGATGCAGGATCTGGTTAAGCCCTGGCACTTCCTTGGTGTGTCATTTCCACGCGTGGACTCTTTATGTCTACACACATCATGGCTACAGCCAAGTGGTACCATATCCCTCACACTTTCCAGGGTTCACAGATGAAACACTTCGAAAGGAGCTCCCAAAGACCCTGTCTGTTTGAGGATATAGAAAAGAGTCTTATACAGTTTTCACAACCAATCATCAGAGCTGGAAAAGTGTGAAATTATGGGTCCATTACAATTCCACCAAAGAACTGGATGAGCAATATTACCGATGCCACAGAAAAAAAATCCTGGAAAATGCTAATTAAATTCACTTTCTTCTTATACGTTATATTTCATCAGAATGCTCTAAATTGTCATTCTTTAAACCACAGTTGAAGTAATGTGATATTTTCCAAATTGTGGGTCATGTCCCTTTAATGGGTTATGAAATTAATGGGCAGCAAAAAGCAGTTTGAATAGTCTAGACTAGTTTAGAATGAAATGGAATAGAATAAAAATATTAAAGTGAATCATACATAGTAAGAATGAATATATTTCTTGTAGAACTTTTAGTTTTGTGTGTGTGTGTGTACGTGTGTGTGTTGTGTCACAATGTAAAAATCAATTTCTTTTTTTTTTTTTTTTTTTTTTTTTTTTTTTTTTGCTATACGCGGGCCTCTCACTGTTGTGGCCTCTCCCGTTGCGGAGCACAGGCTCTGGACGCGCAGGCTCAGCGGCCATGGCTCACGGGCCCAGCCGCTCGGCGGCATGTGGGATCTTCCTGGACCGGGGCACGAACCCGTGTCCCCTGCATCGGCAGGCGGACTCTCAACCACTGAGCCAACAGGGAGGCCCCAAAATCAATTTCTTAACTGTGGTCATTGCCCCAACAGCTGGAAAACCCCTACATAATGAATTTGTACACACAATATATAAATAACGAAAAGACTCAAGGGGAGAAAATAAGAGAATGCAATGGAAATTTCTTTCCAACCAAAATCCCAATAACTAGTCACCCGAATCAGAGAAATAAAGGTTAACTATGTCAACCAGTCAGAAATCAGAAATAACTTGACAGAAGGAACAGGCTATGAGGCGCCACCTGATCTGTTGTTCTTTTTGGGTGGTTTTGATTGCTATGTTTTTCTGTTGATTTTTAAAGGCCCTGTGCATTTTTGTTACTTGATAACTGCCATTTCCAGACTCAAATTTGTCTGTCTCTAGATGCAGCTGGTATATCAGCTGACAGTAGGAGGATGATTAAGGCTGTGTAACTTTGCTTGCTCTGATGCAGCCCAAATGAACACCACCCCTACCCCGACCCCACCACGTCCCCTCTGCTGTTTAGGTCATGGTAAGAATGAGGTAAGGTGACATTAGTCACCGAACCACAGATTCAACCTGCAACATCCAATGCTCCTACAAGTTTGGTTATATGCCAAGGCTGTATTTGGCCAAAGAATGTGTGCCCTTTGAAATCCCAGCACGACCACACCTACAAATTCTCAGCTGATGAAAGGTTCATCTATTCTTGCAGCCCTAGGGTGGAGAAAATAATATCCCCCTTGCCAAGTTTTTCTTTTATATAAAACTTTCAGTAAGAACTTCATAATGCGTACAAACGTGGAAATTTAAAATTCAAATCCTCTACAAGTTTGTGACACTAACAGCCTCTCACTGCTGTTTGGGAGCCATCGTGGAATGAATTTGCATGTTTCTATCCCAGAAGGAATAAGTCCTAATAAGGAGCACAACTAATAAAGGGGTGAGTCTCCAAATAGAAAGGCACTTTGAGAAGGCATGATTCAGTCAAACAATCTATCTCAAGATGACATGATCCTTTGGAGAATGAAATGTTCAAATTCTGACTGAGGGGTTCAGATGGAAATAACGTCCTCAAGTCTTAAAGGTGGAGTAGCATGGGGAACACAAACATATAGAAATGATAAGGAATGTAAAAATGTCTTTATCAGATGGTTTCACGATGTGATTTAATCGGTGGTGGATCCCTGGGTGAAGGAAGCCAGGCCTACCATACTGAAAGCAGGATGGTAGGGACCTTGGTTTGGCTCTTTGAGCAGTCACCAGTGATTCATCTGTGGGCACAGTGGAGGCCCCAGGCAGAAGGGAGAGAGCGCAGTCAGTGTGAGCACCGTAGGTTTCCGGGACCACAGAGATCCACAGCTCTTACTCAACTCTGACGCAGACCAGGGCCTTGCCAAGCTGGCCTTTCCCAGAGAACAGATTCTGCTCAGGTTCACGTTCTTGCCTTGTTGCAGATTTCAAATGAGGTAACAAGAGTGGCATCTGGAACGTTTCCTGGCAAGAAGGCATTTCTCCCTCCCCCTCCCAGACCTTGTTCTCCATTTTTTCTCTCTGTGTACCTTTTCCATAGTTAGAAGCCTGGCAATGGAGTGAGACCAGGCTACATTCAAATCCAGCCTCCCCACTGGCTTGCTATGTGGCTTGGAGCTAATCATCAAACTTGTCTAAGCCTCAGTTTCCTCAGCAATGCAATGGAGAGAGAACTCTTACCTTATAGGGTTTTGTGAAGATTGAGAGAATGTGAAACGCTTTGTAAACATTCAACACTCAAAGTCAGGGTTTCTCAACCTCAGAGCTTTTGACATTTTGGTCAAATAATTCTTTGTTTTGGGGGCTGTCCTGTGCCTTTTAGGATGTTTATGAATATCCCTGATCTCTACAAACTAGATGCCAGTAGTAACCTGCCTCTCTGCTTGACTGTGACTCCCGTCTTGCCTCTCTCTGTCTCTCTCGGGAAAGCAAAACTGCCACGTTATGAGTTAGCCCAGGTGGCAAGAACTAACGTCTCCAGTAAATAGCCGGAAAGAAACTGAGGCCAGCCTGCAGCCAAGTGAGTGAACTTGGAAGAGGCACATTCCCCAGCTGATCCTTGAGTTGACTGCGGCCCTGGGTGATACCGGGATTGCAGCCTTGTGAGTCATACTGAGCTAGATGCACCCAGCTAAGCCATGCCCAGATTCTTGCCCCACAGAAACAGTACTAAGTACTGTTCTTGTAAGCTGCTAAGTTTTGTGACAATTTATCATTGTCACAAGCTAAGACAAGGACCAACAATGTATTAAGTAATTGCAAAGCAGATGAGTGAGATGGAGTTTCTGCTCACAAGGGCTTATAATCCAGAGGTGGCCCACAGGGCAGATCCTAAGGTTTCTATGGATTTCCTTTCCTTTCCTTTTTTCCTTTTCCTGTCCACATTTGCATCCATTGCATTAAGTCTATCCCACAGTTATCACATGGTTGTCCTGTAACATTTAGTTCTCTCTCTATGACTTATTCAAACATCTTAGAATTAATTATCTCTTTACCTCTTTGGAGGGTTGGGGTTTACCTCCTAAAAATTATATTAAAACCATAATGAGATATCACCTCATACCTGTTAGAATGGGAATTATCAAAAGGATAAGAACAAGTATTGGCAAGGATGTGGAGAGAAAAGGGAACCCTCATACTCGTACACTGTTGGTGAGAATATAACTTGGTACAACTACCGTGGAAAACAGTATGGAGGTTCCTCAAAAAATTAAAAATAGAACTACCATATGATCCAGTAATTTCACTTCTGAGTATTAAACCAAAGAAAACAAAACACAAACTCAAAAAGAATCTGTACCCCCATGTTTATTGCAACATTATTTATAATAGCCAAGATACAGAAGTGACCTAAATGGTGTCCATTAATAGACAAATGTGATATATATACATAATGGAATACTGTTAGACCGTAAAAAAAGAATTAAATGTTGCCATTTTGCAACAAACATGGATTGATCTTGAGGGTGTTATGCTAAGTGAAATATGCCAGACAGAGAAAGACAAATACTGTATGATATCACTCACATGTGGAATCTAAACAAACTAACTAAAAACCAAGCTCATAGATACAGAGAACAGATTGGTGGTACAGCGGGGGGTGGTGGATGAAATGGGTGAAGAGGGTCAAAAGGTACCAACTTCCAGCTATGGAATAAGTCCTGGGGATGTAATGTACAGTATGGTGACTGTAGTTAATACTGTATTGCATATTTGAAAATTACTCAGAGAGTAGATCTTAAAATCCTCATCACAAGAAAAACAGAGAAAAAAGATTAACTGTGCACAGTGATGCATATTAACTAGACTTATTGTGGAGGTCATTTCACAAAGCATACAAATTCCAATCATTATGTTGTACACCTGAAACTAATGTAATGCTATATGTCAATTATAACTCAACTTAAAGAAAGAAAAAAAAGATTACCTAAATGTGTGTGTTTTTTTAAAAAAATCGTATTAAGAATTTTAGCGACTTTACATGGAAAGGGGGCATAGAGAATGTTAAGCTAAATGTCCATTATTCTAAATTCATTTCTCAATCTTGTTCAATGTACAGTATTCGTACATTTTCTTCACTATCATTAGCTCTATGCTGTTTTGTGTTCCTCTTTTCCTAAATGTGTTTTATTGCAAAAGTAACAAATGGTTGATATAAAGAAGTTAAAATAGTACAGGAAGGCATAAAAAAGAGTATGTCATTTACCAGAATTAACCTCAGGTAACAATTTTATATGTATCTTTCCAGGTAATTTCCATGAAATACAATTATACCACATATATTTTTGTTGAGATTCTTTGGTCCAAGGAATAGGAAAGGCAAGTTGGCTTAAGCAAAAAGAAAGATTTAATTGACTCAGATACCCCCAAATTTTGGAAGGACCAGAGCAGAACTGACCTTAGAGATGGTTGAAACCAGGACTAGAGCATCATCAGTGATCACTCTTTTTGTCTCTCATCTCTGTCTCTGCAAGTGGGCTTCATCCTTCCACACTGAGTTCTCCATGAGTCAGGACATGTGACCACCAGCAGCTTCTAGCTCTGAGCCTTACAACTTTGTGACCAGAGAGGAAAGGGGCATCATACTTTTGGCTTGAACAATCCCAGAGAATGTTTCTGATTGTTTTAATCTGTTATCAGTCACACTAGCCAGGGGCATGAGATATTAGGAGAAGCTCAGCTGGAGTCATATGCTCAACTCACTGCTAGAAAAAGTGTTACTAGAAAAAAGCAGGAAAGGATGCCGAGCAGCCAAGAACAATAGGCATCTATCACTTAAAAAAAATAAATACAAGTAGGATCATAAGAGGCATCTTGTTCTCCAATTTGTTTTAATCAGTAAACTATATATAGTTGATATTGTGGACTTCTTTCCGTATCAGTATATATTATGATCAGCTTACTAGACAGTCCATACTCAATAGGACAGAAATGTGAGACTGTTCGTTTTCTCTCCAGTCGTTTCTTTCAATCACACTCTCTTTCTGACCCTTAGTCTTGGCAGATCTTGGGCAGATCTCATAGCTTTCAAGCCACTTTTTTATTATTAAAATGGCCTGTTCTGTCTAGAGTCATTTAAGCCTAAATCTCACACCAAATTTAACGTTCATTCTCTCCCTCAAAGCTGCCAATGCAGGGCAGACTTCCATCAAGGGGTTTGGAGTGGAGAATGGTGTGGGTTACCTTTTCACTTTTTCTGCCCTCTCTCTTCTGTGGTTGGAGGGTGAAGGAGGAATAATAAGGGCACCAAGTATCTCCTATTCATGACTGTTATTAGTTGAATTGTGAACCCCCAAATTTCATATGTCGAAGCCATAAGCCCTGATACCTCAGAATGTGACTGTATTTTGAGATAAGGCCTTAAAAAAGAGGTGATTAAGTTAAATGAGGCCATTAGGGTGGCCCTCATCCAATTCGACTGTTGTCCTTATAAGAAGAGGAAATTTAGATTCACAAAGAGACACCAAGGACTAACGTGCACAGAGGGACAACCATGTAAAACCAAGGAGAGCAGCCTCAGGGGAAATCAACCCTGCAGGCACCTTGATCTTGCACTTCCAGCCTCCAGAACTGTGAGAAAATAAATTTCAGTTGTTTAAGCCACCCAGTCTATGGTATTTCGATACAGCAGCCCAAGCAAAAGAGCACAGTGACCATTGTTGGGGTGTTGTGATGGTGCTTCTTGTACTCTGAAGACTGCCTTTCGTGGGACACATGTTCATGGACACATGTGGCTTCTTCAGGGGGCTCACAGAAAGTTCTCAGGACACAGTTCTTTGGTGTGGAAGTATGCTGGAGCTCATCTTTTTCCAATCCCCTCTCAGTGCCCACCCAGGACAGTTCACTCTACAGTCTCTTGTTCCCGGGGGTCTCCCTCCTGGTGACCAAGTTGCTTAGGTAGGGTACCCAGCAGGGCGTCTGGAGCCTGGCTACACTCCAACCTCATTTCAATGTCAGGAAGCCCACATAGCCTTGTCACAACCAAGAGTGGATGGGCAGACTGCTCCATGCCTACATCCTCTTTGCCCAGCGGTCTGCCTCCTTTTATTCCCTGCTCAAGTAGACACAAAGGACACATGGGCAGTTCCACTGAATAAGAAGGTGTCCGAGCAGGGAATAAAATGTGAGGACCCCCCCTTCTTGCCTGCACTTCTAAACTCTGTGTGTTTCTTCTTACTTAATTCTTTTGAGGGATATTATCCCTCCTGAGGAAAGAAAGGGAAACCATAGCACTCCCCACTAGGCTGACATCTCAAGACTGAAAATTCTCCTTGAACTTTGTTTCCGAAAGTGGTCTGCATATACATGTGTAGATTAGAGGGAATTATGCACTGACAGCTGGGTAGCCGAGCCAATCCAGCTGTTTCTTACCTCCCCTGAAGAGACGCCTGGCCCCCAACTGTTGTCGGCTCCCTTTAGAGTGTGGGTTATTTATCACCTCAATCTCCAGCCAATTCTGAGACAGCATCCTTCTACAAGTCAGTTTACTTAAAGTCTATTTTAATGATTTGTGAGTATGAAAACATTGCAATTTGTTTAACTAGTCCTCTGCTAAAAAGCATTTGGATAAGGTCCAGGTTCTTGCTATTGCTTCAATGAACATACTCTGTTTTGAGGAATATCTGAGTGTTCGTATGTGTGTGTTTGTGTATGGATGTTTCATGGGCTAAATTCCTAGATTTAAAACTGTTGTCAAAATACATTAGAATAATTAAAAAAGTTATTCTGTACATTATCATAGAGTAAACTTTTATATTTTTACATTATCATAAAGTAAGGACTTCTTAATTTTGGTGTAGAGTTCTATGAATTTTAACACATATATAGGTTCTTGTAGTCACCACTCTAATCAGGATATAGAACAGTCCATCGCCCCAAACACGTTGTCATGATGTCGCTTTATTTTGCCCTCTTCCTCCCACCTGATAACAACTCATCTGTTACAGCATAATTTTTCATGGTAATAATCTTCTACTTTTCAGTTTGATTGATTGACAAAGTAATGATTACTCTGTCGTAAATAGGTTCAAGACCTTAGTTGCTAGGTCTGCTAACTAAGATCATGTTTCCATGTAATTAACCCTAATGAGAAGATAAACTATTTAAAAAATTTTTTTTCGAAAACATTTAAGTAAAATAGTTTTCAAAATACTCCAGGCCTTAAGAAAGGCAAGCCTTATCAGCATAGAATATTCTATCATTTTATGTAATTCCATGTGTTGTTTTTTTTTTTTAAAGAAGATGTTGGGGGTAGGAGTTTATTTATTTATTTATTTTTGCTGTGTTGGATCTTTGTTTCTGTGCGAGGGCTTTCTCTAGTTGTGGCAAGTGGGGGCCACTCTTCATCGTGGTGCGCGGGCCTCTCACTGTCGCGGCCTCTCTTGTTGCGGAGCACAGGCTCCAGACGCGCAGGCTCAGTAGTTGTGGCTCACGGGCCTAGTTGCTCCGCGGCATGTGGGATCCTCCCACACCAGGGCTCGAACCCGTGTCCCCTGCATTAGCAGGCAGATTCCCAACCACTGTGCCACCAGGGAAGCCCTCCATGTGTTTTTAAAAACAATTATCAACTAACTCATATAACAGACTAAGGCATAAGTACAATTTAAATAAGAATGATAAAGTAGATACCTGTATATATGTTTCCCAACTTCAGACCTAGAATATTATAATACCTTTGATGACTTGTGTTTTCATCCCTGATGGTATCTTCCTTTCCTAGGCCTGAGAGTGCCCCTTCAAATAAATAATCTTTGAATATTGTTTAATATTTATTGGAGAGGGGGATAGAATTATTTATCTTTATATTAAAATTGAATTACTCTGTGGTAAACAGGGTAATAGCTCCCCAAAGATGTTCACAACCTAACCCCTGATACATGTGATAAAAAGGGACTTTGCAAGTGTGATTAAATAAGGAACAGAGATGGGGAGATTATTTAGGGAGGGGTCCAATGTAATCACAAAAGGTCCTTGTAAGAAGTCAAGAAGGTCAATGTCAGGAAAGGAGATGTCATGATGGAAACAGGTTGGAGTGATATAAGGAAGGACCCATGAGCTAAGAAATGCAGGAGCCTATAGTAGCTGGAAATGGCATATAAGATAATAAGTTAGTGTCATTTCAAGTCACTAAATTTGTGGTAATTTGTTACAGCAGCACTAGGAAAGTAATATACTATCTATGTTTTAAAAAAGATTTAGTGAATATCTAAATATAATATGATATTTAAATGTTTTATTTAATACAATTTCAAACTTTCAAAAACGTCAAAAGAATAGTCTAAGAAACTTCTGTATTCCCTTTATCCAGATTCACCAATTGTTAATATTTTGCTCCATTTGATTTATTATTTGCTCTCACTCTATTTTTTTAACCGTTTGAAAGTATGTTGCAGATATCATGATCCTCTCCCCATACATTCTTTACTGTGTATTTCCTAAAAGCAGGGACTTCTCTTACATAACTAGGTTAAAATGATCATAAATCATAAACTGTAACTTTGATGTAATACTTTAACCTAAAATTCATATTTAGATTTCTCCAGCGGTGCCAGTAATGCTTTTTATAATCGTTATTTTCCCTGGTCCAGGTTCTAATCCAGGAGAATGCACTACATTTCGTTGTCATGTCTCTCTATTTTCTTGTAACCTGGAGCAGTTTCTTCTTCTTCCCTTATCTTTCCTGTTTTTGAAAATTGTGAAGAGTACAGGCTAAGTTTCTTAGAGGATTTTTTTTTCTTTTACTTTGTCTGAAATTTTGTCGTGATTTGATTCAGGTTATGCATTTTCGGCAGGAACACTAGAGGTGTGATACTGTGTCATTTTCCGCACATCAGGAAGCACACAAAGTCAGCTTGTTCCATGATTGGCTATGTTAATCTTCTGGGCAGTTACTATGTCCCCACTGTGTAATTAATAAGTAATTTGTAGGGGATACTTTGAAATTACCTTCTCAACCACATAAACTGTAGTGTTGACTCTAGCCTTCCCAATTTCCCATTTCCAACTCCCTTCTTCAAACATTGAGAAACCTGGCTTCCATGATCTAATATAATATTCAAATAGGTTCAACTATTTGAAATGGTCTTTTGTGTCACTATTTTCCATTACTTACAATTCACAGTCATTCACTGACTCTATGAATAGAGATCATTATATGCATACAATTACAAAATCTTGTCCAAATTATGTTTAAAGGTCCTTTTTTGGACTTTCATTTTGCCAAAACATTTCCCATTTTTCTATAATGTTCAGCGTTATTTTGTGATTATTTTGGTGGGGGAAGAGACAACTTATTGGAATGTATATAAAGAGTTTATAATTTAGATAATAAAATAAACCATTGTTTAGTTTAAGAATTTCAGCTGACCTATAGGTATTATCATGGAAGGTCTTGGGGTTGGTGGTACAGCTATGATGATTCAAGTTCCAGAGAATATCAGGAAGGCAACCAACACAGATGGGCCTCTTGGGTCGTAAATGTTTCTCTTTTTTCCACATGAGGGCACTTGTGACTTTCGTGAGAAACCTGAGTTACTGATACAGACTTCTGGTGTGTTCTAGGGATGTCTTAATGACTCTTAGTGATCACTGCCTCAGGAAGCTAACTGACCCGTACTTCCTTCTAGAACAAGGTCAGGTTGGGTCAGTCTTGGGAAGACCTGAGTTTTCTAAAGGATCATCTAAATTTGTTGGTAGTTTTCCACTTCCTGGAAATGAGAAATTTAAAGTCAGAACCTGCTATTTGGTAAACTAGCTTGACTTGCTCAAGGACAGAAGAGTCAGGGAAGAGATGGTCATGATAAAATTAGACTGATTCTCTCAACTGTGGGAAGAATTGTGATGCTTCCACCATACTGTGGAGGAGAGGAGAGCCAATGTGCAGTATCAATGCACCGTGAACACAAGGGACCTCTGAAAAGATTCATAAAGGTACCTGACGTGCATTCCCAGGAAACAGCAGAGTGGTCATGCACATGGGCTTGGCACCGAACACACTTTGGTCTGAGTCTCGGTTTATGGAATGACTTTGAATAATTTGTTTATTGAATGACTCTAAGTTCTTTAACTTTTTAAGGTTTAGTTTCCTTCTCTATTAAATAGGGATAATAAAGGTGCTTATATTACGTGGTTGTTGAAGATTTATTAATGTGTGCCAAACTCAGTAACTGTCAGCTGGTGGTAAGTTTACAGAGTCTACCCAATAAAGAATTTAACAGGTCAATTCTTAGCTTTGTGAGTATCAAGGGGAAGGGTCAAAAGTGATCATTTTTTAATTGGCAAGCTAGTCTTTAAAACAACAGGATCTTGTCTTGCAACCTCATGGGTGGGGAGAATGTGTGAACTCCAGAGCAGTGATGATGGCACAGCTGAAGGAAACTTGTCACCCCTGTATAGTACCATGTACTTACTGCAATGTTATATACTGTGTGGACATAGCCCAGAACACAGTGAGCAATATCTAATGCTGGCATAATCGTGTGCATATAAACCACAGGTCTTTTTTTCGCAACAGTTAGTAGAATCACAATGTATCCAATATGTCAGGACATGGGGAAATGTTTAGGAGATACTGGTAAGCGGAAAAGAAGCAGGGTCCTCCTTGCTAACTCCCCTAATCACCATCAGTAATTAGGAGGCACATAAATTCAGGTCGGAACCCCTGTCTACCTCCCACTATACTGTAGCCTGTGGGCATGGGCCTGTATCCCTGGTGTCCTGTCCAGCACTCTAGATCTGGGCACTCTTCTTGCTTTTGGCCATGGTGGTCAGGTGTGCTCCCAGCTTGGTCCCTGAGCTCTGTCTCTGCCATATGTCCTCAACATTGACTTCCTTAGTGTCTACAAGTAGCAACGCCTGTTAGCCCCTGAAGCTCCATGCTCCGACTCTAGGATATCAGACATGTTCTAAGGCTATCTGGGATTTGTACTTCTTCCAGGAGACATACAGGGAGGATAAGGCTTAGTGGAAGGAAACTTCTGAATCAACAGGATCACCTCAGATCTCGTCCAGGATGGGTTCCAATCACCAGACTAAGGAATGGCCACACTCCAGGACTTTATTGGAGCCTAGGACCCAGGAACTTATCTCAGTGTGCCTCCCTCAGCTTCCTGCTACGTGGATTTTGACTTCCTAGCCAAATCAGTTATATAAAGCAGATTCAGCTCTAGCCCACATCTGAATAACAGACATTAGCATCTATGCTTGGCAAAAATGAAAGCATGAAATGTGAGTCAGTTGGTTTATTCCACTTCCTAGTGGAGAGAGACAGTTCCAATCCCGTGTGAATCGAGTCATTCAGGAAGAAACCCGATCCCAGAGAATTATTCAGGCAGCGATGGTGGATGGTGGTGGGTCCTGAATAGCCACAGGCTGACTCAGAGGGCTGGGACCTGGCGCGGTGGGATTGCTGCAGCACAGCTGCACTTGGCCATCACACCAGGCTGGCCTCTTACCCACTCTCCAACACCTGTATTTCTCCCTTTAGCATATTACCACAATTATCATTACTATTTAAGTGCAGCACAGCCAGTTTTTGATATTACATCCACCCCAACTCAACACACGCTATCTTCTGAGGAAGTGGGTTCCAGACACCGGAAGGCATGTTCTTTGCTGGACTCTGAGATGCTACCAGTGAGTAAGGCTGGAGCAGACTCAGAATCAGAGCTGAATTGCTCACCATGATGGGGATGGGGGTAGGGGGAAAGGAAAACTAAAGTTCCACAGGGAAATCCAGGAAGAAGCAGACACAAGACAGCCAGGTCCAGAACTGCTTCAGCAAAGGGTGGAGAAGAATCCAGGTTGGAAATCAGACACTCCTAGGAGAATTTGGAGTATTTCACTGAGGTGTGTAATAAAGGAAGCCAAATTCCTTCTTCTGTCTCCTATACAGAATCTTGATCAGCACCTATGTTGTTCATTAGCGCTTTTGGTGCAGAGCAGATTGTCTGTTTATTTATTGGAAAGCAGAGAGATGCTGTGTCCTGCATTAAGGTTAGTAGGAGATCAAAAGAGAGGTGGCTCGCAGGGTCAGTGACATTCGAGTTACTTGTGTGATCACAGTATTGGATGCCCATCCCCCCGCCCCCACCTAATCTGTGAGCTGCATGAGGTTAGGAATTGTGCCTCTTGTCAGCATGTCCCCAGTATCTGGCACAAGGCTGGCACATCACGGGTGTTCAGATATACGTTGGATGAACACACAATTGAATGACTCCACTTGGTGGCTCCATACAACTTCTGATCCCCAGCCGAACTGCTGTCTAAAAGACAACATTTCTTTGTCCCTTTGCCCAGAGTCTGAAGGGCACAATAGAAGGCTGGTGATTTGGAGACTAATGAGCCTGGCAGCAGCAGCTTTTAGGGCAATCCTTTAAGAAAGGCACTCTTTGGCTCTAATGAAGTGGTACTGTTGGCTGACATCAGAGCTGGAAATAATAATATACCATATGCAGGAAATAATACAGGCCACGAAGTTCCCCACTTTATTTGCAGTAGAGGAGGCTAATCTGATTTCCATAAGTATTAAAATCACAACAGTGCTTTGGGATTTTACGTGCTGATTTATAAGGAAAAAAAAAAAAAACCCTCTGTGTGAAGAATTGCAAATGTTCTTTCCCTGTTTACCCTCTGGGAACTTTCATTGTAAAAAGGAAATGAACTCTCAGTTGTACTCAGATGTGATCCTTAGAAAGAAATATAAAGTATATGTAGTTGCAATAACCGTCAATATTTTCCTTAGGCTAAAATGAAACTTATTAAATTGAGAAGGAAAGTGTACAGGGGCTGCAATGTGTCACTAGAAGAGAGTGGTATTTTGAATTAGAAGGTGTGGGTTGAAAGCCTAGCTCAACTACTTACCAGCCCTGTGAACTTGGAGCAGTAAATTAAATGAATGCTTGGGGCTTCAGTTTACTCATCTGTAAGACAGGAATATTACTATAACGTGTGTATATGTACGTGACATTTTGATGAAACCATTTTAATGTAGCTGCTTTGGCTTAGCCATTTTCATGTGACCTAAAAATATAACAAATCCTTTACACTTTTGACCTTTTTTTTTTGTTTAAGTTTTAAAGCAACACGTATATGAGAATCCTTATCCTATTACTGTGTCCCACTCCAAGCCTGGCCCAACATGGAAAGTTAGGGGTCAAAGATGAATTAATAGTCAGTGACATCTACCATGTATAGAACTTGATAATTAAGGGGAAAAAATCACTGTTGCTGGATAAAAAAAAGAATTGCTATCTATTACAAAAAAACAACAGCAACTTCCCCATATATGAGTAATGACATAATTTGTGTCAGGGTAGATATTTTGTTTAGGGAAATATATTGCAGGCCTGGGAGTGGTCTTGGTCTGAAAGGAGAGAGAAATAGAGAAGGCTGAATTTCTCTGCAAAATAAATTAAGGAAATTATGGGGTTTCTCAAGGGCAAACTAGGTGAAGGCAAATGGCTCAGATCAGTGAAAGAAGGGAAGTGTAAAGGAAGAGTCCCAGGATGGCAAGCTCAGTCCTGAGGAGGATTCCCTGTGACAGAGAAGGGGAGTGTAGTCTAGGGGTGTTCCAAGTCTTAGGTTAATCACTGATTTTGGTCTTACTTAAGTTCTCATTTTCAGAGAGCAATCAATAAAAAGTATCATTTTAACTCAGTAAAACCAGGAACAACTGAAATGTGGGAAGATGAAAAAAATGAGCAGGAAAAACATTCCTAATCAACAAGATTTCTTCATATTTGCAGTTTTGCTACCATGTGTCTAGGTATGACTTTGGTTTATCCATATTGGGGACACAGTGTACTTCATAATTCTGAAGACTTATGTCTTTAATTCTGAAAAATTCTCAGACTTGATCTTTTTCAGATTCCCTCTAGTATCTCCATTCTTTCTACTTTGTCCTTCTGGAAATCCTATTTGGCAATGTTGAATTTTATCGGAGATTGTTGTTTCTGGAAAGCAGGGATGGTTAAGAAATCCCTCCAATTCTTTTGTGTTCTGGAAACAGCTAACCTCAAAGGACCACCCTGCCCTTGTATCCTCTGATATGAAACCCATTTCCTTCCTTCCTTATGGACTCCCAAAATACTCTTCATGACTCTCTTGTTTACCTGCCTCCGTAAAACCCCAAGTCCTTTTCCTTTTCACTGAGATAGGCCTCATCAATTAACATTCATCTCTTGTAATAGCCTGTTTAAATCATCTCCTTAATTTTCTGGTTCACTTTGTCTTTGATATGTTAAAGACACGTAGGATTAATGTTCTAACTCTTTCCTCCATAGTTCTACTTCTGTTTCATAACTTCCACTTCTTTATCCCTCTGTGCTGCATTACATATAATTGGCTAACATCTGTCCACTAGTTCACTAATTCTCTATTCAGTGTCTAATCTTATAAACAGGTTTTCACTTCCAAAATTTATATTTATTTTCTCTCTGTGCCAGTTCTTTTTTTCTTTTTTTTTTTTTTAAAGAAGATGTTGGGGGTAGTAGTTTATTTATTTATTTATTTTTGCTGTGTTGGGTTTTCGTTTCTGTGCGAGGGCTTTCTCTAGTTGCGGCGAGCGGGGGCCACTCTTCATCGCGGTACGCAGGCCTCTCACTATCGCGGCCTCTCTTGTTGCGGAGCACAGGCTCCAGACGCGCAGGCTCAGTAATTGTGGCTCACGGGCCAAGTTGCTCCACAGCATGTGGGATCCTCCCAGACCAGGGCTTGAAGCTGTGTCCCCTGCATTAGCAGGCAGATTCTCAACCACTGCGCCACCAGGGAAGCCCTCTCTGCCTGTTCTTTACACATCCTATTGTGTTCTTTAATTATTTTCAACGTACTTCTGCTTTAGTCTTATAGATGGCTCTGCTTGCTTCAGACCTTAAAAATGCTGCTTCTCCTGATGGTTGCATCTGCCAGTTCTCCCTCATGATAGACTGCTTCCTCGTATAGTTTGTAATGTTCATATTGCAAAGTTATCTCGTTGTTGTTTTCCAACGTGGTGATTCCTGTGTGGTCTGAATTGTAGAAGTATTCCTATAGAGCTATTTTGAGTTTGCTTCTGCTTCAGTCCTAGTAGTTTCACCAGTTTTAGTGTTGGTTTATCACTTTGGTTTCTTGCAATATAAGGGTAGCTAAATTTTGGACCTTATATCCTTATGTGGTATATGCTTTGATTTCTCATGAGTTGTGTACAATTTTTCCACCCAGAGCCCTGGTTACCTTCAAGAGCTATTGACACTTTCCCAGGCTAGTGGATGGGGGTTTTTCTAGCCCCATTTCCATGGATGGGATAGCTTTTCAAAATTCTCAGGTTTTTTTTTTTTGCTAGAGGCCTGGTTCCAGTTCCCTCTTCATGTGATCCTTCTACACATATAGGCTTTTTAAATGGCCTCTCAATAAAAACAAACAAAACCCAGATCTCTTATCATAAACTTGCCAATAGTATTCTGTGGATCTCTATACAATTTCCACACTTCTCCTGTTACCATAATATGTGAATGTATCATGCAGATAAACCTAAATTTCCAATGTAAATCCTTCTTCCGTTAATTGAGTTTTGGGAGATGTTGACCAAGTTGTAGTCAGCAATAGTGAGACAAAACTCAAATTTTCTAAGGGTAAGCAGTGGAGGAAGAACATCATATGGGGAGGGAATTTAGAACCTTGTAATTAAAGTCCCAAGAGATTCCCCTTCCCTTTGCTAGCTGCTTTTTCTACCACCATGCTGGCCATGTGTGGACACACACCCTTCACTTAAAATAGGGAAAGAAAACAATCAGGGACAAAATGAAGCTAGGAACGAAGTTATTACAAGAATGCATATGAAGGAGTCCCCAGCACTTGCTATTGGAGGGACCTCAGTTTGTCTCTAAACTTTCCAACAGCAAGTTCAAAGAAACATAATTGGCTACATATTTCACAGTGACTAGGAGACAAAAGTAAATAAATTGCTTAAATGAAGCTTGGACTGCCAATAAATAAGGAGAGCTGATATGAGAGGGGATTTGAAAGGACTACTTTGACATCTGTCTTAGTCATCTCAAGCTGTTATAACAAAATACCATAGACTGAGTGGCTTAAATAACAGACTATTTCCCATAGTTCCAGAGGCTGGAAAGTCCAAGATCAAGGTGCTAACACATTTATTTCTTGGTGTGGGTCCTCTTCCTGGCTTGTAGATGGCTGCCTCCTTCTTATATCCTCACACAGTGGAGAGAGGAAACTTAAGTGTCTCCTTCTCTTCTTATAAGTGCGGTAATCCCACCATGAGGGCTTCACCTTCATGATCTCATCTAAATCTAATTATCTCCCGAAGGCCCCACCTCCTAATACTATCACATGGGAAGTTAGGACTTGAACATATGAATTTGGGGACACACAAAGATTCAGTCCATAACAGTATGCCACTTAGAGTGGGGAATTTGAGACCCCAAAGTTCATGCTTGAGGAAGAGTAAATATATACTAAACTGCTTTTTAAGGAGGGCAGGTCTTAACAGGTATTTTGTTTTGTTGAGTAGTTTGTAGGTTTGGGCCCAGAGCATAAGAGAGTCTAAGAGCTACCCCAGTGATCTTTCCCTGCTTTTCTCCCATATTCCACTCAGCCTTCTCTCTAAATGAAAGTAGAGTTAGAAGTGGCACCAAGATTTTTTCAGCCTGTCAGGAGAATACACGTTTCCATCCAGGACTGTTCTGACAGTAAATTTCTCCTGACACAGGCCCTTCCCTGTGTTCCCAGCTAATCCTTTTATTATGTCTATATTTGCTTTTCTCTTCTAGTTCTATCATTCTTTGATCTCTATTTCTGGGTCTCTCAACACTTTCAGATTCATTACTCCTTCTTGTCACCCGGCACATGGGGCTAAATAAAAAGCAACTCTTTTCATGAGTGGGACAGCTCCATAAGAGTCTCATAAATCAAGCAGCAGGACTACCAAGGGGTGGGTGATGTGCTCCTGGGAATTCTAGCTCAAGACAGACTTTATCTGGTCATAGTCTGGGAACTTCCCCCTTCACGTTCTTCAGGAGAGGCCCCTCCTAATTAATTTTTAACTCAGGATGGTGTAAAGAACTCTTAGACTTGGAAATCATTATATTATTTGGGTTATAAGGAGCTATGTTACATTGAGTAAGAAATTTACTTTCCCTCTCCAGTTTTCATTTTTACATCTGAAAAAAAAATATTTGAAATAGAATAGATTTAAACTTTCTAAAATGTTGTCTTCTGAGGAAAATTTAAAAGGCAACCTAACAGATACAAAGAGAGTTGCTGTATACAAGGGGAGGTTGTGGTGTGGTAATTGTTGGTTCTCCCTTTTCCTTCACTCCCCATGAAAACCCCAGAGTCCTCTATAGAATCCAACTTTAAAGTTGGGAAAATCACTGGACTAGATCCAAGGTCAACTAATTTTTTTTTGTAAAGGGTCAGATTGTAAATATTTTTGGCTTTGAGTACCATATCATCTTTGTCACAAGTCTGCCATTGTAGGATTAAAACAACCATAGACAATACTTAACAAATGGGTGTGACTGGATTTGGCTCACAGGTCACAATTTGCCACCCCCCGGTTTGCAAAATTCTTAGATGATTTTTAAGGTTGTTGCAAATACATATATACACATCACAGAACTCAACCCAGATATATGCGTTTTGGTTTACCAAAGGAGAAAACAGCATGTATTCAACTAGTCAGTTTTCAGAGGCCCTGGGAAAGTCTTATCCCCATCCTACTTGTGTCTCCATTGAGGTTGCCAGTGTAATGAGTCTGGGTACCATCTCTAGTAGGATTTCTTCCTGAGGCTTCCTGCAGAAGGCAAAAGCAAATTTGTTTATCTACCTGTTTCCTCTCAGCAAATTCAGGTTAACCTTGATTTAGGGCTAAACTTTTGGGTACTGTAGGCACTCAGAAATGATATAGAAATGGCATACATGACAGAATTAGTAGACAAGGACATGGAAACACTTATTATAACTATTCCATATGTTCAAGAAATTAGAGGAAATACTGAAAATAAGTACAGAAATTGAGATGTAAAAACTCAAATCAAAACTGTAGACATGAAAATTAAAATGGGTGAAAAATGCACTGGGTGGTAATAATGGCAGATTAAACATAGATTAGGGACTTGAGGACATAGCAATAGAAATACCCAACATGAAACAGAGAGACAGACTGATAATAACGAGCAGAAAAATGAGTGAATTATGGGACAAAATTAAGCAGCCAAATGTTTGTTTGATTGCAATCTCTGAAGAAGGGAGGACAGAAAAAGTATTTAAAGAAATAATGACTGAAAATTTTCCAAATGTGGAGAAACAATAAACCCTCGGATCCAAGAAAGTCAACAAACCCCAAGCACAAAAAATGAAGAAACTTGCACCAAAAATACATTAAAATTAAATAGCTTAAAACCAGTGATAAAGAAAAAAATTCTTAAAAGCAGTCTGAGGGGGAAAAAAGAGACACCACATACAGAGAAACAAATATAAAGATGACAACAGATATTTTGTTGGAAAAATGCATGCAATAAAACAGTGGAGCAATATCTTCAAATACTGAAAGGGAAGAAGTTTTAAAAGTAGAATTCTTTACTCAGTGAGAACACTTCCCAAAAGTGAAGGCAAAACAACTTTTTAGACATACAAAAGCTGAAAAAGTCATCACTAGCAGAACTGCATTATAAGAAATGTTAAAGGTAGTCTTTTAGGCAGGAGGAAAATGATATCAGATATCTGGATCTGAAGAAAGGAGTGAGAAGCATTGGAAATAACTATATTGGTAAATGTAAAGATTTTTGTTATTTAAAATCTTAAAAAATCTATTTAAAGCAAAAATAATAACAATGTATTGTGGGATTTGTAACACATGTAGATAGCATAAAGACTGAGAGGGAGAAAGTATAATGTAAAATTCTTAGCCTCATCCACAAGAACACAGGCACTAGCCCCCTCTACCAGGAAGCCTACACAACCCACTGAACCAACCTTAGCCACTGGGGACAGACACCAAAAACAACGGAAACTACGAACATGCAGCCTGAGAAAAGGAGACCCCAAACACAGTAATTTAGAAAAACGAGAAGACAGAGAATCACACAGCAGATGAAGGAGCAAGGCAAAAACCCACCAGACCTAACAAGTGAAGAGGAAATAGGCAGTCTACCTGAAAAAGAATTCAGAACAATGATAGTAAAGATGTTCCAAAATCTTGGAAATAGAATGGAGAAAATACAAGAAACATTTCACAAGGACCTAGAAGAACTAAAGAGCAAACAAACAGTGATGAGCAACACAATAAATGAAGTTACAAATTCTCTAGAAGGAATCAAGAGCAGAATAACTGAAGCAGAATGGATAAGTGACCTGGAAGATAAAATAGTGGAAATAACTACTGCAGAGCAAAATAAAGAAGAAATGAGGACAGTCTCAGAGACCACTGGGACAACATTAAATGCACCAACATTTGAATTATAGGGGTCACAGAAGAAGAAGAGAAAAAGAAAGGGACTGAGAAAATATTTGAAGAGATTATAGTTGAAAATTTCCCTAATATGGGAAAGGAAATAGTTAATCAAGTCCAGGAAGCACAGAGAGTCCCATACAGGATAAATCCAAGGAGAAACACGCCAAGACACATAATAATCAAACTATCAAAAATTAAATATAAAGAACAAATATTAAAAGCAGCAACGGAGGGCTTCCCTGGTGGCGCAGTGGTTGAGAGTCCGCCTGCTGATGCAGGGGACTCGGGTTCGTGTCCCAGTCCGGGAAGGTCCCACGTGCCATGGAGTGGCTGGGCCCATGAGCCGTGGCCGCTGAGCCTGCGCATCCGGAGCCTGTGCTCCACAACGGGAGAGGCCACAACAGTGAGAGGCCCGCGTAACGCAAAAAAAAAAAAAAAATTAAAAAAAAACAACAAAGGCTGTTACAAGAGACAAAGAAGGACACTACATAATGATCAAGGGATCAATCGAAGAAGAAGATACAACAATTGTAAATATTTATGCATCCAACATAGGAGCACCTCAGTACATAAGGCAAACACTAACAGCCATAAAAGGGGAAATCGACAGTAACACAATCATAGTCGGGGAGGTTAGCCCCCCACCTTCACCAATAGACAGATCATCCAAAATGAAAATAAATAAGGAAACACAAGCTTTAAATGATACATTAAACAAGATGGACTTAATTGAGATTTATAGGACATTCCATCCAAAAACAACAGAATACACATTCTTCTCAAGTGCTCATGGAATATTCTCCAGGATAGATCATATCTTGGGCCACAAATGAAGCCTTGGTAAATTTAAGAAAATTGAAATCGTATCAAGTATCTTTTCCGACCACAATGCTTTGAGACTAGATATCAATTACAGGAAAAAATCTATAAGAAATACAAACACATGGAGGCTAAACAACACACTACTTAATAACCAAGAGATCACTGAAGAAATCAAAGAGGAAATCAAAAAATACCTAGAAATAAATGACAATGAAAACACAACGACCCAAAACTTATGTGATGCAGCAAAAGCAGTTCTAAGAGGGAAGTTTATAGCAATACAATCCTACCTTAAGAAACAAGAAACATGTAAAAAAAACAATCTGACCTTACACCTAAAGCAATTAGAGAAAGAAGAACAAGAAACCCCCAAAGTTAGCAGAAGGAAACAAATCAGAAAGGTCAGATCAGAAGTAAATGAAAAAGAAATGAAGGAAACGATAGCAAAGATTAATAAAGCTAAAAGCTGGTTCTTTGAGAATATAAACAAAATTGATAAACCATTAGCCAGACTTATGAAGAAAAACAGGGAGAAGACTCAAATCAATAGAATTAGATATGAAAAAGGAGAAGCAACAACTGACACTGCAGAAATACAGAGGATCATGAGAGATTACTACAAGCAACTATATGACAATAAAATGGACAACCTGGAAGAAATGGACAAATTCTTAGAAATTCACAACCTTCCGAGACTGAACCAGGAAGAAATAGAAAATATGAACAGACCAGTCACAAGCACTGAAATTGAAACTGTGATTAACAATCTTACAACAAACAAAAGCTTAGGACCCCATGGCTTCACAGGCGAATTCTATCAAACATTTAGAGAAGAGCTAACACCGATCCTTCTCAAACTCTTCCAAGATATAGCAGAGGGAGGAACACTCCCAGACTCATTCTATGAGGCCACCATCACCCTGATACCAAAACCAGACAAAGATGTCACAAAGAAATAAAACTACAGGCCAATATCACTGATGAACATAGATGCAAAAATTCTCAACAAAATACTAGCAAACAGAATCCAACAGCACATGAAAAGGATCATGCACTATTATCAAGCGGGGTTTATCCCAGGAATGCAAGGATTCTTCAATATATGCAAATTAATCAACGTGATTCACCATATTAACAAATTGGAGGAGAAAAACCATATGATCTCAATAGATGCAGAGAAAGCTTTCAACAAAATTCAACACCCATTTATGATAAAAACTCTCCAGAAAGTTGGCATAGAGGGAACTTTCCTCAACATAACAAAGGCCATATATGACAAACCCACAGCCAACATCATCCTCAGTGGTGCAAAATTGAAACCATTTCCACTAAGATCAGCAACAAGACAACGTTGCCCACTCTCACCACTATTATTCAACATAGTTTTGGAAGTTTTTGCCACAGCACTCAGAGGAGAAAAAGAAATAAAATGAATCCAAATTGGAAAAGAAGTTAAACTGTCACTGTTTGCAGATGACATGATACTGTACTTAAAGAATCCTAAAGATGCAACCAGAAAGCTACTAGAGCTAATCAATGAATTTGGTAGAGCAGCAGGATACAAAATTCAGAGAAATGTCTTGCATTCCTATACATTAATGATGAAAAATCTGAAAGAGAAATTAAGGAAACACTCCCTTTTACCACTGCAACAACAAGAATAAAATATCTAAGAATAAACCTTCCTAAGGAGACAAAAGACCTGTATGCAGAAAACTATAAGACACTGATGAAAGAAATTAAAGATGATACAAATAGATGGAGAGATATACCATGTTCTTGGATTGGAAGAATCAACATTGCAAAAATGACTATACTACCCAAAGCAATCTACACATTCAATGCAATCCCTATCAAACTACCACTGGCAATTTTCAGAGAGCTAGAACAAAAATTTTCACAATTTGTATGGAAACACAAAAGACCCCGAAAGTCGAAGCAATCTTGAGAAAGAAAAACAGAGCTGGAAGAATCAGGCTCCCTGATTTCAGACTATACTACAAAGCTACAGTAATCAAGACAGTATGGTACTGGCACAAAAACAGAAAGATAGATCAATGGAACAGGATAGAAAGCCCAGAGATAAACCTACACACATATGGTCATGTTACCTTTGATAAAGGAGGCAAGAATATACAGTGGAGAAAAGACAGCCTCTTCAATAAGTGGTGCTTGGAAAACTGGACAGCTACATGTAAAAGGATGAAATTAGAACAGTCCCTAACACCGTACACAAAAATAAACTCAAAATGGATTAAAGGCCTAAATGTAAGGCCAGATGCTATAAAACTCTTAGAGGAAAATATAGGCAGAACACGCTATGACATAAATCACAGCAAGATTTTTTTGACCCACCTCCTAGGGAAATGGAAATAAAAACAAAAATAAACAAATGGGGCCTAATGAAACTTCAAAGTTTTTGCACAGCAAAGGAAACCATAAACAAGACGAAAAGACAACTCTCAGAATGGGAGAAAATATTTGCAAACGAAGCAAGTGACAAAGGATTAATCTCCAAAACATACAAGCAACTCATGCAGCTCAATATCAAAAAGACAAACAACCCAATCCAAAAGTGGGCAGAAGACCTAAATAGACATTTCTCCAAAGAAGATGTACAGGTTGCCAACAAACATATGGAAGAATGCTCAACATCATTAATCATTAGAGAAATGCAAATCAAAACTACAATGTGATATCATCTCACACCGGTCAGAATGGCCATCCTCAAAAAATCAAGAAACAATAAATGCTGGAGAGGGTGTGGAGAAAAGGGAACCCTCTTGCACTGTTGGTGGGAATGTAAATTGATACAGCCACTATGGAGAACAGTAGGGAGGTTCCTTAAAAAACTAAAAATAGAACTACCATACGACCCAGCAATCCCACTACTGGGCATATACCCAGAGAAAACCATAATTCAAAAAGAGTCATGTACCTAAACGTTCATTGCAGCTCTGTTTATAATAGCCAGAACATGGAAGCAATCTAAGTGTCCATCAACAGATGAATGGATAAAGAAGATGTGGCACATATATACGATGGAATATTACTCATCCATAAAAAGGATCGCAACTGAGTTATTTGTAGTGAGGTGGATGGACCTAGAGAGTGTCATACAGAGTGAAAGAAGTCAGAAATAGAAAAACAAATACTGTATGCTAACACATATATATGGAATCTGAAAAAAAAATGGTCCAAAGAACCTAGGGGCAAGACAGGAATAAAGATGCAGACCTAGGTAAGAATGGACTTGAGGATATGGGGAGGGGGAAGGGTAAGCTGGTACAAAGTAAGAGAGTGGTATGGACATATATACACTACCAAATGTAAAATAGATTGCTAGTGGGAAACAGCCACTTAACACAGGGAGATCAGCTTGGTGCTTTGTGACCATCTAGAGAGGTGGGATAGGGAGGGTGGGAGGGAGGAAGATGCAAGAGGGAAGAGATATGGGGACATATGCATATGTATAACTGATTCACAGAAACTAACTGATAAACAGAAACTAACACACCATTGTAAAGCAATTATACTCCAATAAAGATGTTAAAAATTATTTATTTAAATGTAAAATTCTTATACATGAAGTGGTATAATATAATTTGAAGTTAGACTTAACAAGTTAAATAGTATACTACAAACCCTAAAGTAACCACTAAAAACATGACAAAGAGTTATAGATAATTAGCCAAGAAAACAGTTCTCAAATAATAGTTCTCAAATACTCAACTAATCTAAAAGGAAGACAGAAAAAAAGGAAAAAGGTACAAAAAACACATAGGATAAATAGAAAACAGAAAATAAGATGGTAGATTTAAACCCATCCATATCAATAATAACATTAAATGTAAATGGTCTTAATACCTTAATTAAAAGGCAGAGATTATCAGATTGCATAAAAAGCAAGACCTAACAATATGTTGTCTACAAGAAACCTGCTTTACATATAAACACCTGAATAAATTAAACAAAAAAGGATTTTAAAAAAATATACACTGCTAACATTAATCAAAAGTAAGCTGGAATGATTATTCTTATATCAGACAGAGCAGAGTTTTAGAGCAAAAAATATTACCACAGAAAAGGAGAGTCATTTCATAATGATAGAGGGTCACATTATCAAGAGTACATAACCCTAAATGTTTATGAATCTGGTAACAGAGCTTCAAAATTCATGAAGCAAAAATTAATAGGTTTTAGCCAGTATAGCAAGGTAACAAGAGTAAATAAAAGGCCTCCAGATTGGAAAGGAAGAAATAAAACTTTCTTCACAGAGGACATTATCGCCTCTGCTATCCAGTGGCCCATAGGAAAATGCTACTAGAATTAATGAGTTCCACAAGATCAAAGTACAAAAATCAATTGTGTTTCTATATAATAACATCAAACAATCGGAAACTGAAATGAAAAAACAATTCCATTTACAGTAGCATCCAAATATAAAAATAAGTCTGACAAAAGATGCACAAAACCTATACAATAAAAACCACAAAAAATCTTGAGATAAATTAAGGAAGATCTAAATAAATTCAGAAAAATACCATGTTCATGGGTTAGAAGCCTCAATATTAATAAGATTTCAATTCTCCTCACGTTAATCCATAGATTCAATGCGATTGAAATAAAAATATCAGCAGTTTTTTTGGGGGTACAAATTGACAAGCTTCTGATGGATGGGGGCCTGCCTATGGATGGTGGGAGAGTGAGAAGGGATGACAAGAGAGCATGAGAAAACATTTGGAGGTGAGAGAGTGGCATTGACATATATCCACTACCAAATGTAAAGTAGATATTGGGAAGCAGCCACATAGCACAGGGAGATCAGCTCCATGCTTTGTGACCACCTAGAGGGGTGGGATAGGGAGGGTGGGAGGGAAATGCAAGAGGGAAGAGATATGGGGATATATGTATACATATAGCCGATTCACTTTGTTATACAGCAGAAACTAACACAACATTGTAAAGCAATTATACTCCAATAAAGATGTTAAAAAAAAAAAAGAAAACATTTGGAGGGTGATGGATATATTTGTTATCTTGATAGTGTGATGATTTCACAGCATACATGTTTAAAAATCTATCAAATGGTACATTTTAAATGTGTAATTTGTCATATGTCAATTACACCTCAATAAATCTGCTTAAAATGTCATAATTTTTGGAGAAATACTAGACCTTTATAAGTATCACAAGGAGAGTCATTGGAATACATTCTTTTTATTGAAGAATTTAATTATTTAATTGGTAAGCCCTCATTTACAGGATTCAATTTAGCCTGCAGTAATTTTTAGTTTTTAAAATTTTTTAAATTTTTTATTGGAGTATAGTTGATTTACAATGTTGTGTTTCTGCTGTACAGCAAAGTGAATCAGTTATACCTATACATATATCCACTCTTTTTAAAGATTCTATCTCCTTATAGGTCATTACAGAGTATTGAATAGAGTTCCCTGTGCTAAGCAGTACATTCTTCTTAGTCATATACTTTATATATAATAGTGTGTATATGTCAATCCCAGTCTCTCAATTTATCCTTCACCTCCTTTCCACCTTGGTAACCATAAGTTTGTTATCTACATCTGTGACTCTGTTTTGTAAATAGGTTCATTTGTACCATTTATTTAGATTCCACATATAAGCCATATCATATGATAATTGTCTTTATCTGTCTGACTTATTTCATTCAGTATGACAATCTCTAGGTCCATCAGGCTGCAGTAATTTTTAGCAGGGCCTAGACCCCTGGCATAGAATGATGTAGTGAACTTCATTTGTCTTTATCTGCCTCGGGTCCCTTCTTCCCTTTTTCTCTTAACAGTATCCCCTCTTCCTTGGGGGAATCTTTCTCTTTGCAGTTACCCATCCAAGTGTTTGTGGTAATACTGCCAGTCACATTGCCTTAGCCATAGAGGTCATGCGAACAAAGACTGGCCAGGTGTGGTACCCTATCACCTCCCATGGTCACTGGTCAAAGAGGGTGGTATGAGACTCAGGCAATAGAAACCCTTTCCTAGAAGACTTAGATATAGCTATGGATATGAATAGACAGAGGTATAGAGATACACTGAAGACAGATGAAAGAAGGCTTCTCTTGCCTCTGGGGTCAATAGCTTGATTGTATAATTCAAGATTTAACTGTGAGTAACTGTATGAAGGATGCCTGAGAACATTACAGAAGAACTTATATGTTCTTTTATCTTGTGTATGTTTTATTGCATCTTTACTGTGTGTCAGTTACTAGTTAAGGTGTTGGGAATACAGTGTGAACAAGCAAAGAGAAGTACGCTTGATGATGAACAAGGAAAGTAGCTGACACTGACTGAGATCTTAGATCTTAGATCCAGTCTTCTTTTAGATCACATCCATTCTGCCTTTCCCAGTTATATAAGGTCATTAAATTTTCCTTTTTGCTAAAGATAGTTTAAATTTTGTTTCTGTCCCTTGCATGTGAAAGAATCTGACCGATATAAAGGATGAAAAGTACCTTTGCAAGAGTATAAAAAGGGCACATATAATTTGAAATGGTATCTTTAATGTATGTCCTTTTTTTTTTGAAGATAAGGATTTTTTTTATTGTGGTAAGAGATACATAACACAAAATTTACCATTTTTAAGTGGACGGTCAGTAGCATTAAGTATATATTCACCACATTATTGTCTAACCACCCCCATCATCCACCTCCAGGATTCTTTTCATCTTGCAAAACTGAAATGCTGTACCTATTAAGCAATAACTCCCCCCTCTTCCCTCCCCCCCAGCCCCTGGTAACCTCGATTCTCCTTTCTGTCTGTATGAATTTGCCTATTCTAAGATCCTCATGTAAATGGAATCATAACAATATTTGTCATTTCGTGTCTGGCTTATTTCACTTAGCATAATGTCTTCAAGGTTTATTCATGTTGTAGCATGATCAGAACTTCATTCCTTTTTAAGATATACTACCATGCCATTGCACCTATATACCACATTTTTTTATCCATTCATCCGTCATCTGTCAGTGGACATTTGGCTTACTTCCACCTTTTTGGCTATTGTGAATAATGGTGCTATGGACGTGGGTGTACAAATATCTGAGTGCCTGTTTTTAATTCCTTTGGGTGTATACCTAGATGGAATTGCTGGATCATATGGTAATACTATATTGAATTTTTTTAGGAACTACCATACTGTTTTGCACAAGAGAGGCACCATTTTGCATTCCTACCAGCAAAGCACAAGGCTTCCAATTTCTTTTTTTTTCCACGCACACACACTGTATTTTATTTTTACAAGAGATAAATAAACTGACACCAAGCATTGTAAATGGATGACCACAACAAAAGCAACAATGATTGCAATTCCAAACACGAAACACACTCATACTATGTCATAATATTGACATTCAGTGCAGTAATCCTCCACTGTAACAGCTCTTTTACTTTGCAGTGAAAATTGATTTGTATATATTTTTGCCTGAGTCCTTGTGGGATTTTTTTTATTAAACAGAAAGTCACAAAAATTATAATCATCCTCAGCAGTTCACTGTCCCATGTAATTAATTTTTTTCATCTTGATCATTGTTAGCACTTTTATGAATTCATCAGTTTTCCATTAGAGTTCTGAAAATGCTTATTCATTCAGTTCAGCAGTATAGTAGGTGACCAGAAACCTGTACTTGTCAGAGTCTTTTCCATGAATTCCTTGAAGACGAAACCCTTTTATAGGAACATTTTTGCAAAAGCGTCAGAGTACACCCAGAACTGTCTGTAAATGACAAGAGACTTAAAAATGACCACGGCTAAAGATGTGATGAAAGTTCATAATAATGCAGTTGACAAGGAAATTTAGTTATTTCTGAGATATACATTTTAAAGTAATAACTAGAATTATGACTTATAATATTATACCAGAATATATAAGATTTTTAGAAATTTCATGTAATGTCTGAAACATGTATATTAACATATTTCCATACAAATAACCCAAAGAAAGTTTAGTATTAGTTGTTTTTTGTTTGTTTGTTTGTTTTCTTATACTGCAAGTTCTTATGAGTCATCAATTTTATACACATCAGTATACATGTCAATCCCAATCGCCCAATTCAGCACACCACCATCCCCACCCCACCGCAGTTTTCCCCCTTTGGTGTCCGTATGTTTGTTCTCTACATCTATGTCTCAACTTCTGCCCTGCAAACTGGTTCACCTGTACCATTTTTCTAGGTTCCACATACAGCATTAATATACAATATTTGTTTTTCTCTTTCTGACTTACTTCACTCTGTATGACAGTCTCTAGATCCATCCACGTCTCAACAAATGACTCAGTTTCATTCCTTTTTATGGCTGAGTAATATTCCATTGTATATATGTACCAAAATTTCTTTATCTATTTGTCTGTTGATGGGCATTTAGGTGGCTTCCATGACCTGGCTATTGTAAATAGTGCTGCAATGAACATTTGGGTGCATGTGTCTTTTTGAATTATGGTTTTCTCTGGGTATATGCCCAGTAGTGGGATTGCTGGATCATATGTTAATTCTATTTTTAGTTTTTTAAGGAACCTCCATACTGTTCTCCATAGTGGCTGTATCAATTTATATTCCCACCAACAGTGCACAAGGGTTCCCTTTTCTCCATCCTCTCCAGCATTTGTTGCTTGTAGATTTTCTGATGATGCCCATTCTAACTGATGTGAGGTGATAACTCATTGTAGTTTTGATTTGCATTTCTCTAATAATTAGTGATGTTGAGCAGCTTTTCATGTTCTTCTTGGCCATCTATATGTCTTCTTTGGAGAAGTATCTATTTAGGTCTTCTGCCCATTCTTGGATTGGGTTGTTTGTTTTTTTAATATTGAGCTGCATGAGCTGTTTATATATTTTGGAGATTAATCCTTTGTCCATTGATTCATTTGCAAATATTTTCTCCCATTCTGAGGGTTGTCTTTTCATCTTGTTTATGGTTTCCTTTGCTGTGCAAAAGCTTTGAAGTTTCATTAGGCCCCATTTGTTTATTTATGTTTTTATTTCCATTACTCTAGGAGGTGGATCAAAAAAGATCTTGCTGTGATTTATGTCAAAGAGTGTTCTTCCTATGTTTTCCTCTAAGAGTTTTATAGTGTCTGGTCTTACATTTAGGTCTCGAATCCATTTTGAGTTTATTTTTGTGTATGGTGTTAAGGAGTGTTCTAATTTCATTCTTTTACATGTAGCTGTCCAGTATTCCCAGCACCATTTATTGAAGAGACTGTCTTTTCTCCATTGTATATCTCTGTCTCCTTTGTCATAGATTAGTTGACCATAGGTGAGTGGGTTTATCTCTGGGCTTCCTGTCTTGTTCCATTGGTCTATGTTTCTGTTTTTGAGCCATACCATATTGTCTTGATTACTGTAGCTTTGTAGAATAGTCTGAAGTCAGGGAGTCTGATTCCTCCAGCTCCGTTATTTTCCCTCAAGACTGATTTAGCTATTCGGGGTCATTTATGTCTCCATACAGATTTTAAGGTGATTTGTTCTAGTTCTGTAAAAATTTGCCATTGGTAATTTGATAGGGATTGCATTGAATCTGTAGATTGCTTTGGGTAGAATAGTCATTTTCACAATATTGATTCTTCCAATCCAAGAACATGGTATATCTCTCCATCTGTTGGTATTGTCTTTAATTTCTTTCATCAGTGTCTTATAGTTTTCTGCATACGGGTCCTTTCTCTCCCTAGGTAGGTTTATTCTTAGGTATTTTATTCTTTTTGTTGCAAGGGTAAATGGGAGTGTTTCCTTCATTTCTCTTTCAGATTTTTCATCATTAGCATATAGGAATGCAAGAGATTTCTCTGCATTAATTTTGTATCCTGCAACTTACCAAATTCATTGATTAGCTCTAGTAGTTTTCTGGTGGCATCTTTAGGATTCCCTATGTATAGTGTCATGTCATCTGCAAACAGTGACAGTGTTACTTCTTCTTTTCCAAATTGTATTCCTTTTATTTCTTTTTCTTCTCTGATTGCCATGGCTAGGAATTCCAAAGCTATGTTGAATAATAGTGGTGAGAGTGGACATCCTTGTCTCATTCCTGATCTTACAGGAAATGCTTTCAGTTTTTCACCATTGAGAATGATGTTTGCTGTGGGTTTGTCATGTATGGCCACTATGTTGAGGTAGGTTCCCTCTATGCCCACTCTCTGGAGAGTTTTTATGATAAATGGGTGTTGAATTTTGTCAAAAGCTTTTTCTGCATCTATTGATATGGTCATATGATTTTCTTCAATATGTTAATATGGTGTATCACATTGATTGATTTGCATATATTGAAGAATCCTTGCATCCCTGGAATAAATCCCACTTGATCGTGGTGTATGATCCTTTTAATGTGTTGTTGGATTCTGTTTGCTAGTATTTTGTTGAGGATTTTTGTATCTATATTCATTAGTGATATTGGTCTGTAATGTTTTTTTTTTGTAGTATATTTGTCTGGTTTTGGTATCAGGGTGATGGTGGCCTCACAGAATGAGTTTGTGAGCATTCCTTCATCTGCAATTTTTTGGAAGAGTTTGAGAAGGATGGGTGTTAGCTCTTCTCTCAATGTTTGATAGAATTCACCTGTAAAGCCATCTGGTCCTGGACTTTGTTTGTTGGAAGATTTTTAATCACAGTTTCAATTTCATTACTTGTGATCGGTCTGTTCATATTTTCTGTTTCTTCCTGGTTCAGTCTTGGAAGGTTATACCTTTCTAAGAATTTGTCCATTTCTTCCATGTTGTCCTTTTTATTGGCATAGAGTTGCTTGTAGTAGTCTCTTAGGATGCTTTGTATTTCTGTGATGTCTGCTGTAACTTCTCCTTTTTCATTTCTAATTTTATTGATTTGAGTCCTCTCCCTCTTTTTCTTGATGAGTCTGGCTAGTGGTTTATCAATTTTGTTTGTCTTCTCAAAGAACCAGCTTTTAGTTTTATTGATCTTTACTATTGTGTTCTTTGTTTCTATTTCATTTATTTGTGCTCTGATCTTTATGATTTCTTTCCTTCTGCTAACTTTGGGTTTTGTTTCTTCTTCTTTCTCTATTTCCTTTAGGTGTAAGGTTAGATTGTTTACTTGAGATTTTTCTTGTTTCTTGAGGTAGGTTTGTATAGTTATAAACTTCCCTCTTAGAACTGCTTTTGCTGCATCCCATAGGTTTTGGATCATTGTGTGTTCATTGTCATTTGTCTCTAGGTATATTTTGATTTCCTCTTTGATTTCTTCCGTGATCTCTTGGTTACTTAGTAACGTATTGTTTAGCCTCAATGTGTTTGTACTTTTTATGTTTTCTTCCCTATAATTCATTTCTAATCTCATAGCGTTGTGGTCAGAAAAGATGCTTGAGATGATTTCAATTTTCTTAAATTTACTGAGGCTTGATTTGTGACCCAAGATGTGATCTATCCTGGAGAATGTTCCATGCGCACTTGAGAAGAAAGCGTAATCTGCTGTTTTTGGATGGAATGTCCTATAAATATCAATTAAATCTATCAGGTCTATTGTGTCATTTAAAGCTTCTGTTTCCTTATTTATTTTCATTTTGGATGATCTGTCCATTGGTGTAAGTGAGGTGTTAAAGTTCCCCACTATTATTGTGTTACTGTCAATTTCCTCTTTTTTAGCTCTTAGCAGTTGCCTTATGTATTGAGGTGTTCCTATGTTGGGTGCATATATATTTCTAATTGTTATATCTTCTTCTTGGATTGATCCTTTGATCATTATGTAGTGTCCTTCCTTGTCTCTTGTAATGTTTATTTTAAAGTCTACTTTTTCTGATATGAGAATTGCTACTCCAGCTTTCTTTTGATTTCCATTTGCATGGAATATCTTTTTCCATCCCCTCACTTTCAGTCTGTATGTGTCCCTAGGTCTGAAGTGGGTCTCTTGTAGACAGCATATATATGGGTCTTGTTTTTATATCCATTCAGCAAGCCTGTGTCTTTTGGTTGGTGCATTTAATCCATTCACGTTTAAGGTAATTATCGATATGTATCTTCCTATTCCCATTTTCTTAATTGTTTTAGGTTTGTTTTCATAGATAGTTTTCTTCTCTTGTGTTTCCCAGTTTGAAAAGTTGCTTTAGCATTTGTTTTAGAGCTGGTTTGGTGGTGCTGAATTCTCTTAGCTTTTGCTTGTCTGTAAAGCTTTTGATTTCTCCATCGAATCTGAATGAGATCCTTGCCAGGTAGAGTAATCTTAGTTGTAGTTTCTTCCCTTTCATCACTTTAAATGTATCATGCTACTCCCTTCTGGCTTGTAGAGTTTCTGCTGAGAAGTCAGCTGTTAACTCTATGGGAGTTCCCTTGTACGTTATTTTTTGTTTTTCCCATGCTGCTTTCAATAACTTTTCTTTGTCTTTAATTTTTTGCCAATTTGATTACTATGTGTCTTGGCATTTTTCTCCTTGGGTTTATCCTGTATGGGACTCTCTGCACTTCCTGGACTGGGGTCGTTATTTCTTTTCCCATGTTTGGGATGTTTCCAATTATAACCTCTTCAAATATTTTCTCTGGTCCTTTCTCTCTCTCTTCTCCTTCTGGGACCCCTGTAATGCTAATCTTGTTGCAGTTAATGTTGTCCCAGAGGTCTCTTATGCTGTCTTCATTTCTTTTCATTCTTTTTGTTTTAGTCTGTTCCGCAGCAGTGAATACCACCATTCTGTCTTCCAGGTCACTTATCCGTTTTTCTGCCTCAGTTATTTTGCTATTGATTCCTTCTAGTGTAGTTTTCATTTCAGTTATTTTATTGTTCATCTCTGTTTGTTTGTTCTTTAATTCTTCTAGGTCTTTGTTAAACAGTTCTTGCATCTTCTTGATCTTTGCCTCCATTCTTTTTCCGAGGTCCTGGATCATCTTCACTATCATTATTCTGAATTCTTTTTCCAGAAGGTTGCCATCTCCACTTCATTCAGTTGTTTTTCTGGGGTTGTATCTTGTTCCTTCATCTGGTACATAGCCCTCTGCCTTTTCATCCTGTCTGTCTTTCTGTGAATGTGTTTTTTGTTCCACAAGCTGCAGGATTGTTGTTCTTCTTGCTTCTGCTGACTGCCCTGTGGGGGATGAGACTATCTAAGAGGCTTGATGGGAAGGACTGGTGGTGGGTAGAGGTGACTGTTGCTCTGGTGGGCAGAGCTCAGTAAAACTTTAATCCACTTGACTGTTGATGGGTGGTGCTGGGTTCCCTCCCTGTTGGTTGTTTGGCCTGAGGCAACCCAACACTGGAGCCTACCTGGGCTCTTTGGTGGGGCTAATGACAGACTCTGTGAGGGCTCATGCCAAGGAGTACTTCCCAGTACTTCTGCTGCCAGTGTCCTTGTCCCCTCGGTGAGCCACATCTCCCCCCCCAACCTCTGCGGGAGACCCTCCAACACTAGCAGGTAGGTCTCTTTCAGTCTCCCCTGGGTCCCGATGCGCACACTACTTTGTGTGTGCCCTCCAGGAGTAGAGTCTCTGTTTCCCCCTGTCCTGTCAAAGTCCTGCAATCAATTACCACTAGACTTCAAAGTCTGATTCTCTAGGAATTCCTCCTCCTGTTGCTGGACCTCCAGGTTGGGAAGCCTGACGTGGGGCTCAGAACCTTCACTCCAGTGGGTGCACTTCTGTGGTATAAGTGTTCTCCAGTCTCTGAGTCACACATCCACCAGTTATGGGATTTGATTTTACTGTGATTGTGCCCCTTGTACCATCTCATTGTGGCTTCTCCTTTGTCATTCGATGTGAGGTGTCTTTTTTGGCGAGTTCGAGTGTCTTCCTGTCAATGATTGTCCAGCATCTAGTTGTGATTCTGGTGTTCTCGCAAGAGGGAGTGAGAGCACGTCCTTCTACTCCGCCATCTTGGTTCCTCCTCAATGTATGTACTTTTAGAGATATAATACAAAACACAGAAAGTAGAGCTTAAAAAATCTTGGCTGGTGGGGATACACATAATAGAGAGTGAAATGGTAGTGAAACACTTATTTTTATAGTTTATATTGATATGCCAAATACTTTTCAAACATTTTATCTCAGTCCTCAAAATCAGAGTTCAAGGAAGGTAATAGTAGCTGGTTAGGATCTTGAGAGGATCAAATAGCACCCCTCTTCTTCACCTAAGTTCTAAATAACCTGAGAAATAAGACAAAAAAGAAGATAGAGGAAAATATCACTTTCCTCACTAAAAGCAAGTAAGTCAGATGATTTAGATTAGCAGAGAACTCATGTGCTTCTTTCACTGAACCCATCTAATCACTTGAATGGTGGACCTAAACAGACCTCTCAACATGTGAGCTGTCCAAGGAAGGCTTACAACACAGAAGAGGAGTTCACTCCCAAGAAGGAAAATGAAGAACCTGTGCCAAACACTCAATTTATCCTTACCAAATTTACTCAACAGTAAGTCACTTTATCTCCCTTGAGATGGAGTGATTAAAGGGGTGCAGAAAGGGCAGGAACACCTCCCTATTTGAGTCCCTCCAACTATAAAGGAAACTTCAAGAGTAGGGAAGTGTTTCCCAAGCATATTTCAATTTCACAGATGAGGAAAATGAGGCTCAGAAATTGTTGAATAATTTGGCCAAGATAACACATTTAATAAGTGGCAGAACCAGGAATCAAGGTCCAGTTAACCACCAAGTCCATCTCTTTCCATTACACTCTGCCTCTGTTGCACTTTAAAACGTCTGTGTGCAATTCCACTACTAGGAATTTAACAATATACCCCCAAAGGTGCACAAAGTTACATCTAGAAGGATACTTGCTACAGCATATTTTTAGTGGAAAAAATTAAAAGCAGCCCAAATGTTCTTCAATAGGGAAGTAATTAAATACACTGTGGCACATCCACAGGGTAGAATGATTTGCAACAATTTTATAAAAACAAGGATGATTATCTTTGTATTTAAAGGGAAAAATCTATGACATATTGAAAGTAAAAAACCATGTAACAGAACAGCATGTGTAGTGTGTTCCTTTATGGATAAATTTTAAAAGTGTACATTTATATATACATAGAACATTTCTATAGAAATATCAAAGAAATATAATAACAGTTAACACTATGTGGTGGAATAAGATGTGGCCAGGATGCATTGACTTCCCACTTTAAACACTTCAATTTTTTTTCTTTCTTTTAAAAAAAAATTTTTATTGGAGTATAGTTGATTTACAATGTTGTGTTTGTTTTGCTGCACAGCAAGGTGAATCAGTCATACAACAATACATATATACATTCTTTTATGGATTCCTTTCCCATATAGGTCACTACAGAGTATTGAGTACAGTTCCATGTGCTACACAGTAGGTCCTTATTAGTTATCTATTTTATATATAGTAGTGTGTATACGTCATTCCCAATCTCTGAATTTCTCTTCCCCCCTTCTTTCCCCCCAAGTCACCATAATTTTTTTTCTATACCTGTGACTCTATTTCTGTTTTGTAAATAAGTTCATTTGTACCTTTTTTTGGATTCCACATATAAGCAATATCATATATTTATCTTTCTCTGTCTGACTTACTTCACTTAGTATGATAATCTCTAGGTCCATCCATGTTGCTGCAAATGGCATTATTTATTTCATTTTTATGGCTGAGTAATATTCCATTGTATATATGTACCACATCTTCTTTATTGATTCCTCTGTTGATGGACATTTAAGCTGGTTCCATGTCTTGGCTGTTGTAAAGAGTGCTGCAATGAACATTGGGGTGCATGTATCCTTTCAGATTATGGTTTTCTCCAGATATATGCCCAGAAGTGGGATTGCTGGATCATATGGTAGCTCTATTTTTCATTTTTTAAGGAACCTCCATACTGTTCTCCATGGTGGTTGTACCAATTTACATTTCCACCAACAGTGTAGGAGGGTTCCCTTTTCTCCACACCCTCTCCAGCATTTATTGTTTGTAGATTTTTTGATGAAGGCCATTCTCACTGGTGTGAGGTGATACCTCATTGTAGTTTTGACTTGCATTTCTCTGATAATTAATGATGTTGAGCATGTTTTCATGTGCTTTTTGGCCATCTGTATTTCTTCTTTAGAGAAATGTCTATTTAGATCTTCTGCCCATTTTTTGATTGGGTTGTTTGGTTTTTTTTTGACATAGAGCTGCATGAGCTGTTTGTATTCTTTTTTCTTTTTTTTTTTTGAGATATCTTTCATATACCGTAAAATTCATACATTTACAGTATATAATTTAATCAGTTTTTGTATATTCACAGGGTTGTGAAACCATTACCACTTATTTACTGTTAATTCCAGAACATTTCATCATCCTAAAAAGAAACCTTAAACTCATTAGCACTCACTTTCTATTCTCTCATATGCGCAGTCTTGGCAACCACTGATCCACTTTTTGTCTCTAAGGATTTTTGAGTTCTAGACATTTTATATAAATGGAAGTGTATAATATGTGACCTTTTGTGTCTGGCTTCTTTCACTTAGTATAATGTTTTCAAGCTTCTTCCATGTTATAGCATTATCAGTATTTCATTCCTCTTTATAGCTGAATAATATTGCATTGTATGTGTATATACCACGTTATATTTACGTATTCATCAGTAGATGGGTGTTTGGGTTGTTTGCATTCTTTGTCTATTATAAGTAATACTGCAATTATGTACAATAATTTGCTATTGTACAAATTTTTGTGTGGACATATGTTTTCAGTTCTTTTAGGTATGTATCTAGAAATGGAATTGCTAGGTCGTACAATAACCCCTGTTGAACTTTTTGAGGAACTGCCAAACTATTTTCCAAAGCAGCTTTACCATTTTATACTCACTCATTTTTAAAGGATTTTTTTGTTGGGTATAGAATTCTTGGTTGACAGTTTTTTTTCAGCACTCTGAAAATGTCATGTCACTGACTTCTGACTTCCATGATTTCTGGTGAGAAATCATCTATTAATCTTATCAAGGATCCCTTATATGTGTTGAGTCATTTCCCTCTTGTTGTTTTCAAGATTCTCTTTGCTTTTGTCTTTCAACAGTTTATGATGTGCTTAGGGATAGATCTCTTTGAGTTTATCCTACTTATAGTTTTTTTTAGCTTCTTGGATATATAGATTAATATTTTTCACTGAATTTAGGAAGTTTGGGCCATTTTTCTTTCAAGTGTTCTTTTTGCCCCTTTCTGTTTCTCCTCTCCTTCTGGACTTCCATTATACATATGTTGTTATGCTTGCTGATGTCACACAGGTCTCTGAGGCTCTGGGGTTTTGTTTTTTATTCTTTTCGTTCTGTTCCTCATATTGGATCATCCCAATAGTCCTATTTTTGAGTTCACTAATTCTTTTTTCTGACAGCTCAGAGTTGTTTTTCATTTCAGCTACTTTACTTTTCAACACCAGAATATCTATATTTCTTTTTAATAATCTCAGTATCTTTATTGATATTCTCTAGCTTTATTGATATTTAGTGAGACATTCTTCTCCTCATGCTTTAGTTCTTTAAACATAATTTCCTTTAAGTTTTTGAACATATTTTTAAAAGCTGATTTTAATTTTTGTCTACTGTTTCCCACATTTGGCCTGTTTAGCAGTTTACATTGAGTGTTTTTTCCCTGTGTATGGACCAAATTTTCTTATTTCCTTGCATATCTGGTGATTTTTCTGTCTAAATTTGGGCATTTTATGTAATGGGGCAACACTTGAAATCATATTTCCATCTTCCCCAGGGTTTGTTGTTGTGGCTGTTTGCTGTTGTTTTTGTTTGTTTGCTTAGTAACTTTCCTAAACTAATGCTGTAGAGTCTGTGTTCTTTGTCAACTTTAGCCAAGGGAGTTTTGCATTAGTTAGCTAATGATTAAACAGAAATTTCCTTAAATGGCTGGAGCTGAGAAGTCTCCTAGCTCTTGCCAGTGAGGTCTGTGTGTATATTTAAGAACACTTTTAATGCTCAAGCAGGAAGTTTACAACTCTGCCTTAGTCTTCACTTTCTGCTTATTCAGAGCCTCAAGATCAGCTAGTGGTGAGAACTTAAGATGGAGCCTTCTCAGGTCTTTCCCGAGCATGTACACAGCCCTGGCATGTGTGCAACTTTACATACGTGCATGGCTTTCTTGATCCTAAAGAATGTGTTGAAGCTTTTCAAGGCACCCTATAGACAACTCATTCCCCACCTTTTCCTCTTAATTTTTTTGATCAGCTTTTTGTTAGCCCCAACTGCAATTACTGTCTCAGGCAAATGTGATGGTTAAACAATTATGACTGATTGTTTTCAACAAATACTCTTAGGAAAGAGGCTGTTTGAAATGAGAAGTCTGAGTCATGTCAAATAAAGACAAGCCTTGCAATTTGGCATTTCTAAAGAACCTCCACAAAGGTCAGATAATGACAATTCTCTAAGAAAGGTGTTTTGGGGGGAGCTCCAAGCCCATTCTGTCCCTCCAGGAGTTGCCAACATGCTGTTTTTCACTCTGCTCAGGGGACTCTTTCTCTTTAAGACTTCAGTGGAGCTTGGCAGAGGAAGATGGAAATAGGACAAATTAAAACACCACAAATCTTACTGTTCTTATTGAGATTCAGCCATTTATCTTGAATGAACATTCCTTATATTGTTGCCAGTCTTTGGCTAATTTCCAGAGTTTTGAAAATATTTATTTTGACCACTTTTGCCAATGTTTTTGTTGCTTTTATGGAGGAGCAAATTTTGGTGGTTCTTCCCTACTGTTCCTACTGATGTTGCCCTCTGTAGTATCTAAATTTAAAAAAAATCCATAAGCATGTATAAATTTTAAAATAAAGACAATACATGAAGTAAAGTGAATAAAAATATAAAATAAATGTTGGCCAAGTTCTAGAATCTTATAAACACTGTTTCTCTTCTTATGTCACTAGGGGTAGGGAGAAAATTCGAATCCCTGGAAAGGCAGCTGTACATCTATGTGTCCCAAACCCAGGGTTTCCAAGTGAAATACAGGATGCCCAGTTACAACTGAATTTCAGATAAAAGTAATAATATTTTAGTAAAGTATGTCTCAAATATTGAATGGGTTATAATTATAATAAACTTTTATTGCTTATTTATCTGTAATTCAAATGTAACTGAATTCTGGGAGGTTGTTTTTATTTTTGCTTTGCTAAATCTTGCAAACCTACCCAACAAACAATACAAGTTCTGGGACTGCAAGAAACAGGAAAGTCTTCCCAACTGATATTGTGGGTCTCTAGGAAGGTTCTCAGAGCATGTCTCAGTTATTAGCTGAAGCCTTGGTGGAGGTAAAAGAGCCACTGATTGCAAATTGACCTGAGGGTAGGTGAGTTTACAACTGTGGGGAAAAGGAGGAAAAATGTGAGCCAGAGAGAGAGAAAACTATCTGGGAAGTTTCATTTCTATTTTAAAATTTTCTGTCCTACTCAACTATCTTACAAGTATGTATTCCTTTGAAAAAATTTTTTAATTAAAGTTAAATTAAAAAAATTAAAATTTGTATTAATGTATAACATGTGGAAAAGTGCACAAATCATAAGTATACAGCTCAATAAATTCTCACAAAAGAATTTTTGAGTTTATGTGAATTGAAACTATGTTAATGTTCTAACCACATTCAAGATGGAGCATCTAGACTTTGAAAGCCTTTTTTCCCCCCTCCCACCTTTCCCAGAATCCCTACTTCCTCTTAGAGTCCTAGTTGTCTTCCCAGTCCCCAGGATTTTGCTCATCTAAACCACTGAAGTAATTTTTTTGGACCATTTTATATCAATTGTCAAACGCTGGTTTGAATCATGATCTATCTTGACATGGATGTGCCCTGTCTCCTCAATTTTACTGCAAGCTCCTTATTGTAGGAACCATTTGTGTTCATCTTTACACCCCACATCCTAGCATTGTGCTCCATAGTTCAATGAGTTTTAAATGATAATGGTAATGACCGGCATTGACGGATAATATATAGAATTAGCTCCTTAAGTAGCCCTTGGATTGTCCAAGTTTGATTCTAGTTGAGTTGAGTGGAGAGACTTTTTCCTTAGATTCTTTTAGCCCTAGGATTGTTTTCTATTCTAATGGGACATGAGGCAGAGCCATGGGTTTGAGCTGCCCATATAATACTTCGTGCATTGTTTCCAATGCCAATCTCCCATATTCCCCCAACCTCACATGGGCAAATTGTTTCTGATGAAATAATAGGCAATTTCAAAACACTTGAGGATTATTTAGAAAGCCTTAAATCCAGAGAACCAAAAACTGTCGACCAGTTGAACCCTTGGATAATGATGGTTACAAATCTTGTTGTTTCATTTTCAAAAATGTATTGTTGCCTTTAAGACTTAACCAGAAAATCAATACAATGCAATTTGAAATGATTCCAGTAGACTTTCTCACCACAGCGTCCCAGTTCCTTTGGAAGATAAACAGCCTTAAGAAAAATGCATTAAGAAATTTGTCTTGAATTTTTCAAGAGGATTCTTCCATTCTGTTTTCATACAAATTCACCCCAGTTTTTATTCTATTTTTTTATTCTCAGGTCCTACATTCACATTGGTATAAAGACTATCAGGAATTGAGTTATCTCCACACTCCTCAGTTATTTGGGATTTTTAATTAAGACCAGGGCTTTACCCTAACCCTGATTATATAAAATATCTTCCCAGCATAGAGTTGGGAAGAAGCTCAGGGATGGGCCATTTTCAGCACAGCAATGCGGAGACTGTTGTTGTTCATAATCCATTATGTGATTCCTGGACAGGAGTCATTCTCTTTCACAGAGCTCCTTGCCTGGACGTAACTCTCTAATCATGTTTATTTTATAAATCTAGGAGACCTTTACTTCTAGTAATAAGAAAGAACATTTTCCATAGAGTTCTACTGTTGGTTAAATCCCTCAACTCCAGTTGAAACCAAATGGGTTTTCTATAGAAAAATTGACAGAAGTTATATTTGTTTGAATCTTTTCAAGAGCAAAAATTCTTTCTACATATTCTCAAAACCTCAGGAGTCAGGCTGCTTGGATCCAAGTACATCTCTGAAACTTACCAGCTCTATGTCCTTTTGGTGAGCTACTTAATTTCTTTTGTTTCCTCCTCTAAAAAGGGGATTATAATAGAACCAACTTCATAGAGGTGTGATGAGGATCAAAGGAAATAATGAAAGTAAAGTACTTAACACACTGCATGGCACTTAACTCAGTGAAAGCTCAACACATGGAAGCTGTTGCTTTCACTGTGTTTGGCTTCTTGTTCAAATCCATGGAGTTTTTAAAAGTTCAGAGAAATTCCACAGTTACAGAGAACTGTCGTCAAATCTTTTAAACCTCTGCCCTTAGAAATACTCATATTTCTGTTAAGGCCTTACTGTTTCACCAAATAATTTGCAGTTGTTTCTTCTCACTGGTATCCCACAAATCAGACCATCCCCTTCTCCATTTCTTATAATCAAATATGGCTAAATTCCTCCAACAGAAAGCTGGAAAGAGGGGGTAAAAGAGAATGATACCAAAATAAACAACATTTGTCCCCTTTCCAAATATTTCTGGCAACTCAAGACCAGTGTTCATACCAGTTGAACTGAGTATATTCAGAGAGATATGGGGAAATGCTTATTTTCACAATGAGTTGAAATCTTCATCTCAGTAGGATATATACACAATGAACACTATGGCATTAGGGTGAGCTCTTGGTACTCTCCCAAGATTAGCCTTCATGTTGAGAGGCTGAGAAGTTATTGTAAAAGCCTTTTTATCTACAACGATTCCAGGTGAGATACAACCTGGGGAGGATAGAAATACTCTGAGTCAGGGAGCAGAGAGCAACTCTTTGTATGACCACAGAAGTTAAATGCACCAACTGATATCGCTAAAAATAACTAATAAGCATTCATGGAAAATTATCTCAAACAAATACGTGACAGGGCTTATGTTATATGGCCCAGCAGGCATGTGAAGTCTGTCAAGTCCTAGGGCAATCATCCCAGATGAAGAAACCAACGGTAAACTGCAGCTCTTATATAGTCATGTTTCTCAGGCAATGAGCAGTGTTGTCCATTTTGATCATAATGGGATTAATCCACCCTTCATCTCATAAAAAAAAAAAAAAAACCAAAACTGCTAGTCAAGGGATGGCCAAGATTAAATCTGGTAAATTTTCTCTTTGGATATTTTCCAATGGATACTTTGCTCTTCACTTGCTGTCATACAAAATTTTGAGAATTCAATGGATTTGTTGACTGTGACCTATGGAAACTTTGGGATTTATTGTTAGAAGCCAAATCAAAATATACCATAAATGCTATCCACAAGTGTGCAGTGAACAACATGTACAACGGTACCTGATGGCCCTGGGTGATTTATCTATTAGTTTGAGAGAACTGAGTATGTGTAACACAACCCCTTCCTCCTACTTATGTATTTCGGATCTGCCTTTCTGCAGAGAAATCCTTTATGTTATAAATTATACAAGAGAGCCTTTCATCTCCTGGAGGCCTGCAGACTTTTAGCTCTACCTGTGATTGAGTGGGTAAGTTTAATTCTGGGATACGGTGTTAGAAAGTCTTCTGTAGCCACAGAGCTGAACCTCATGCTCTAAACAGCTTACTCGTTTTGGCCTCTATCTATCTTGAGTCTTTTTCTCAATTGATTCTGAACTTAGGCAGAGAGAAAGAGAGTAATATTTACTAACCCTTTAAAGCTCCAACCTTCATATTTATTGAGCAACTACGATATGCCAGGTTCTCTGATCACATCATCTTATTCGATTCTCTGTATGCTGGCAAGTTTTGCATTGTTATCCCCATTTTACAGAAGAATTGAGGTCAGAGACATTTAGTGAGTGCCAGTAAGGGGCAACAAAGCTGGAATTTAAGCCCACAGTCTTCTGATTCTGAAGCTCATTCTCTTTCTTTCTACTCTGCGGTGGTTTCCAAACAATTTTTAGGGGCAGGGCTTATTTATTATTTTTTTTCTTTCTAAAAATGAAATGTTTCAAGCCAAACATGTGAAACAGAGAAAAGATGAGACATTCTGGTTGTCATGTGGGTGGGGCCTCAGAGCTCCATTCACCTCATTCCCCCACCCTCCATTCTCTGTGATAACCTCTAGGGGTGTCCAATGTGAGTTTTCAGAGCACAGTCTGCAAGCCACGGCCTCTCTGGATTGATCAGAGATCTTTGTGACAAGGTTGCACAAGCCAGGGTGCTGCCAGGAAGTGGGTTATCATCCTCAGTTGTCAGTCCCAGGAACAGACACCGGGAGCTGCCCCCCAAGCAGGAGTTATTCCGGGGAACCAAATCCCTGCCCCATGTGCTCTTTGCCTTGGGCTGCTCTGGTCCTGACCTTCCAGGCTGGGAGACAGATCTGTGATGACAGTTTAGCTCTATTTGAACTGCCCCTCAGGTCAGGCTGGGCCAGTCCTTCCCAAACACAGGGAGTGCTGAAGATTTGAACAGAAAACGGCAGACAAGGAAGGGCACAGCCCTAGGAAACCCCCTCTTCAGCAGCACATGGATGGGACACGTTTCTGATGGGAAGGGGAACAAAGCAAGGAAAAACAAATGGCTACGTGGGCACTTCTTTCCTTTTGTGCAACTGAAAGGTCTAATTTACGAATCCTGCAAACCCTACGGACTGGAGAAAATTTGGCCATATGGAAAAGTTTCCTACTGTTGCCTTGGCTGGAGAGAATGTACGTTTGGACTAATTGTCAGAGCTCAGTCATGGAGAGGGTGAATGGGGTGAAGTCAGCATCGTGGCCCTACACGGGGGCAGAGCTGGCTTCAATCGCATGATTTTCTGTGAATGTTTTTTCCCTTCATTTCCTTTTAGAGGAGAATAATTTCTTAGCCTTTCGAGTAACCAAAGTCTTTGTTCAGTAAGTAAGAAACATAACTTTCTAGAAGCCTCTAACCATTATCTTTATGACTCTCACTTTAGATAGATTTTGCATCTCTTACCTTAGTTAAGCAGAGACTGCTTCCATTCCAGAAGTCGTTTGTGATTTTTAATTTACATTTTGATGGATTCTACATGCGTAAGCTCTGGATGTTTTTATTTATGCACTGAGACACTCACTGATAAATGATGCACTTGCGTGTCCTTGTATATGCTTGGTCTGAAAATTGGCAGAGGGCTCAACTGCCCCCTTCAGGAACACGGGAGAAAAATTCAAGGATTTTCTATAGTATTAATCCCCAGAGGCAATTGATCTAGATGTTATTAATGTATAATAAATTGCCCCCAAATTTAGCAGTTGAAAACAGCCATGAGTTTGTGAGTTATTTAGAAACAGTTCAGTGATCCTCACTGAGGTCTCTCGTGTGCTTGTTATCAGATATCCCCTGAGGCTGAAGTTGTCCAAAGTTCAGCTGGGCTGGGTGTCCGGGGTGACTCACACACATGGCTGGTAGCTGATGCTGGCTGTTGACTGGAACCTCAGCGGGGACTGACCAGAAGCCTCTTTGTGGCTTCTCCAGCATAGTGGTCCCAGGTAGTCAGACTTCTTACATGGAGCCAGGGACAGGCTTCCCCAGAGCGAGCCTCCTAAGAGAACCAGGTGGAAGCAGCATGGCTTTTTCTGACTTAGCCTCTGAGGTTATGCCACGTCACTTCCACTGCATTCTATTGGTTACAATTGAGACACTAAGATAGACTCAGGTTTGAGGGGAAGGGACATAGAACCCATGTTTTTTTGGGTTGTTTTTGCGGTACGCGGGCCTCTCACTGTTGTGGCCTCTCCCGTTGCGGAGCGCAGGCTCCGGACGCACACGCTCAGCGGCCATGGCTCACAGGCCCAGCTGCTCCGCGGCATATGGGATCTTCCTGGACCGGGGCACGAACCCGTGTCCCCTGCATCGGCAGGCGGACTCTCAACCACTGCACCACCAGGGAAGCCCAGACCCCATGTCTTAATGAGAAGAGTGTCAAGGAATTTTCATTTGTTCTACACATTCTCCAGAATAACCGAGCCCAAGGAGAATTAGACTACCGCTCCCCTTCACTGATCTTCCAGATAATTAAGTACTGAATTTTCTCTTTTCCCTTCTCTGTCTTATGCTAAGGAAAGACATTTTATCCAGTTTTCCTTTTTTACCTTTAAATTCTCAGTTCACAGAGAAGATAAAAAAAATCTCTGCTGTTTATTCATTTATTCTTTCATGTGATAAATATTTCTTATGTGCTTGGTACTATACTGGAAGCTAGGACTGCAGAGGGGTGCCCCGCCCTCAAGGAACTTATGATGTGGTAAAGCGAAAAAGATTTTTGGTGATTCTGCAGCCATGTGTATGCAACTTGCAATAATAACAGCTATACCAGTTGTAAGAACAGTGTTATGGGGATTGGAAGGCAGCAGTTATCTCTTAGACTGCAGGAAGAGCGAAGGAGAGGCAGAGTTTAAGAAGCCCCATTGGGGCCAATCATTACCACAGTTTCAGGGCTAGACCCTACAGGCACTTGGCTCAGAATCAGGTATTTGGGGTGGAGGAAGAAAAATGTAGATAGAGATTCGTTCTGGAATTTTTAACTTTCAGCCCTCTGTCTGGAGCTCCATCTGGGAGGGAGTAGATACTGAGAGACACTATTTGACAAGAGAAGTAAGACTCAAAGTCTAATGAAATGACAAACGATTTCAAATATACAAAAATCTGGCTTCTCCATGTCTGCTTCCACTCTGCTTTGTTAGTAAACTGAAAACAGCTCAATGTGACCAGTGAAATGTTCAAAGTCAATGCTGTCCAAGCTACTGAGTGAGCATGTCTCCTTTCATTCATTCATTTATGCCATGTTTATTGAGCACCTACCATGTGCCAGAAACATGTTAACCACAGGGATGAACTGGTGAGCACAATACACCGTATCAACCTTGTTTTTGGAACCGTGGTTCTGTCTTGATCAAATGTGCTGAATTTGTTTCAAGGGAGTTGATTAACATTCAACTCAAAACCAAATAGGAGTATTTACTTCTGGAAGTGAATTCGATTTGGTTTAAATAACATCAAAACATGTCACACCCAGACAGGGTGAGAATTTGATCACCAGAACCACATGGTGAGTCCTGGGATGCTGGTGTTAATGCTGGGACCACCAAGACTTCCCAGGTCCATGGGATTCAGTGTGAATTGCCTGTTTGTGCCGCAGTTCGTCAGGTTAGAATGTTGGCTTTGAATAAGAGTGCAAAGACCAGAGAGCTCAATGGTGCACCAGCACTAATCTTTCTCCCAGGGGTCATGGAGGAAACTCAGCTGGCATTAGTGGAACACTGATGAAGACAAGATCCTTCTTAAAACAAAAGTTAACTGGGACTGTCCATGATGGATAGAACTTCATGTCATGTTCTCTAAATGTGAAAAATCTCAGTGAACAAAGAAATTCTCAATGTTAACCTCCCCTTTGTTCTTATCAAAATAATGATTCCCTCTTCCTTTTGTAAGCAGTGTATCTTAATGTATTTTCAGATGTATATTTTACATTGTTTGCTACAATGGTTTCCAAAATGTGTATTCAAATCCTTCTTCAAAGGTGTGTTTACCTGTGAGCAGAAAAGCCTCCCTTTGCTCTAGATGCTAAAACAATCTTTGGAAAAGTGGAGTCAGTAGGGAAAACCAGAGTTTACTCACATATAAAGAGAAAATATAAAACTGATGTATTAAGAACTGAGGTGTGGGACTTCCCTGGTGGTGCAGTGGTTAAGAATCCTCCTGCCAGTGCAGGGGACATGGGTTCGAGCCCTGGTCCAGGAAAATCCCACATGCTGCGGAGCAACTAAGCCTGTGAGCCACAACTACTGAAGCCTATGTGCCCTAGCGCCCGCACTCCTCAACAAGAGAAGCCACCGCAATGAGAAGCCCGCTCGCCGCAACTAGAGAAACCCCCTGCACAGCAATGAAAACCAACACAGCCAAAATAAATAAATCAGTAAAATAAATTTATTAAAAAAAAAAGAGGGCTTCCCTGGTGGTGCAGTGGTTGAGAGTCCGCCTGCCGAAGCAGGGGACACGGGTTCGTGCCCCAGTCCGGGAAGATCCCACATGCCGCGGAGTGGCTAGGCCCGTGAGCCACGGCTGCTGAGCTTGCGCGTCCAGAGCCTGTGCTCCGCAACGGGAGAGGCCACAACAGTGAGAGGCACCGCAAGAAAAAAAAAAATGAGGTGTGGTAGTTCCTATCTTCTGCTGGTGGTCAACTCCTTCATTTCTTCCTATATGCAGCTCTTCTGTGTTTTGTAATGGCAAAAGCCATATTTCAAAATTTGAGTCTGCAGGCTTCAGTCAAATTGTCACCCGTTGGACCTCAGGTCCCTGACCATGTGCCTGCAGAGACTATAGAATTAGAGATCCTGGTAGGAAAATTATAGGAAAAAAGGTAGGAAAATTGGGGATATTGGCACATGCTGGTTATTTCTTACAGCCTTCCAGGAGGGGATCGTCTGAGGGGCAAGTTTGGATGAGAAGTGGCATACCTGAATGTGGAAAGGGGAGAAAATAGGGTTTTGCTAATACAGACTCTTTCTGCCTCTAACCTGCAATCTCAGTTGAGTTAAAGTCCCGTCATTTGGAGATTTTCAAGGTTAGAGATTCTAATTTTGTTCAAAATCCCCCCCCCCAAAGAAAAAGGTAAAGAAGGAAGAAATTTAGCAGGAGCTAAGACTGATAGGGTTGGGATAAAACCAAATCTGATTCCCCACACTTCCCCTCAATATCTCTCTTCAAATGTTCTCTACAAGTCAAGAGGGACAGTCTAACTTAGACACTCTTGGGAAGGCTGGGATTCCAGGTGGCACCCATCCCTTCCTCTGCTCGGCTCCCCCTTTCACAATGTGGCTGTGTATCAAGTGCCTCAAGATGAAGGTCATTAAACTTTGGGCTGGAGGGTGGGCAGAGCACAGAGAAGCCTGATGGGGAGACAGGGACTATGGGACTCAAAGACCTCATTCAGACAAGATTCTTGGCCATTATCGGTTCCTGGAATTGACAGAAGTGAATTCCTAACTTGACTCATGAAAGTCTAGAACCTTCAAGCCCTAAGGTGGTCCTGTGGCCATGGATTTATACCTGCAGGAAGTAAGCTGCTAAACCCGGCAGCCTCCAGGAGGGCATCTTCTTCAATGCTCACCTCAGAGGTGACCATGGGGCCCAGGAGGCAAGGGAGGTCCTCCAGGAGAGCAAACCCAGGGATGCCTAGATTGGCTGGGTCATGGGAATGGTACTTGCAATTCCTGTCCTACAGGAAATAATGTGAACTATGGATCAGTGATGACAGTCACTTTTATGAATGGGAGTTTTATTGGATTTATCTTGCTTCTTCTTGATGAGACTTTAGGTTATTTTCACTCATGGAGGGACTATGTGCATTCCATGGAAGTATGAGCATGTTTTGAGCAAGAGGTGGAACACAGGGTGTGCGTGGATGTGGGAAAGCCACAGAGGTGGTTGTGGAAGATGATAGTTAGATAGCTGTGAGCCCGATGAGCCTTCTCCTTCTCTTCCTTGCCAGCAGAGCCATTGTTTTGTTTGAAGGTGACTCAGGCAAGGGGCTTCTATCCCTAATGTTAGGGATAAACACTGCTGTTATGTGTTAAGTGTGGTAATCCCATTCCTTCCACTGTTACTTGGCTTTACCAATGGGTCTGAATTTAATTCTGGCTGATAAGGAGTGGTGGGGTTCTGTGGAAGGGAAAGAAATTGAGAGAGAGTGTGCACAAGAGAGCTTCTTTTGCAGCTGGAAGCTGTTATTTCTTGATTTGACTCCTGGAATGACTTCCGTCTCCTTGGATGTATGGGGTGCTCTCCTGTGGACAGTCTGATACAGAAAGAACCTAGGTCCCTGTTGGTGTCATTGACCCAATTCAACAGAGCTCTAGTGATGGAAAATAAGAAATTCTTATTTGTTAAACCAGTTGAACTGGAGTTTGTAATGATCTGTATTCTAATTCCCATGGAGCATAAAGAAGGAAACCTACAGGTGTTGATGGAAATTATATTCAGAATCTGTATCTCAGGGCTGGTGAGGAAAGGTCTGACCGAAGAGCCCTGTGGATAAATTACTGTTGGCTTGCTTGGTAAAAATTAGAAGAATGGTGTTGTCTTCCAGAAATTATTATACAAATTGCAATAAAGTGTTATTTGTCTTTTGAGTCATTGTATGCTATTTGCTGAAATAAACAATATATGGTCTGATTAGGTTTTTGGAAGGGTAACTTTTGAGGAGAGCTGTGCCATGTTTTTCTTTTTTTATATGGTATTTATTTATTTTAACATCTGTATTGGAGTATAATTGCTTTACAATGGTGTCTTAGTTTCTGCTATAAAACAAAGTGAATCAGCTATACATAAACATATATCCCCATATCTCCTCCATCTTGCGTCTCCCTCCCACCCTTCCTATCCCACCCCTCTAGGTGGACACAAAGCACTGACTGATCTCTCTGTGCTATGTGGCTGCTTCCCATTAGCTATCTATCAGTTTTACATTTGATAGTGTATATATGTCCATGCCACTCTCTCACTTTGTCCCAGCTTACCCTTCCCCCTTCCCATGTCCTCAAGTCCATTCTCTATGTCTGCGTCTTTATTCCTGTCCTGCTATTAGGTTCTTCAGAACCCCCCTCCCGTTTTTTTTAAGATTCCATATATATATGTTAGCAAACGGAATTTGTTTTTCTCTTTCTGACTTATTTCGCTCTGTATGACAGTGTCTGGGTCCATCCACCTCACTACAAATAACTCAATTTCGTTTCTTTTTATGGCTGAGTAATATTCCATTGTATATATGTGCCACATCTTCTTTATCCATTCATCTCAATGGACACTTAGGTTGCTTCCATGTCCTGGCTATTGTAACTAGAGCTGCAGTGAACATTTTGGTACATGACTCTTTTTGAATTATGGTTTTCTCAGGGTGTATGCCCAGTAGTGGGATTGCTGGGTCGTATGGTAGTTCTACTTTTAGTTTTCTAAGGAACCTCCATACTGTTCTCCATAGTGGCTGTATCAATTTCCACTCCCACCAACAGTGCAAGAGGGTTCCCTTTTCTCCACACTCTCTCCAGCATTTATCGTTTGTAGATTTTTTGATGATGGCCATTCTGACCGGTGTGAGGTGATACCTCGTTGTAGTTTTGATGTGCATTTCTCTAAGGATTAGTGATGTTGAGCATCCTTTCATGTGTTTGTTGGCAATCTGTATATCTTCTTTGGAGAAATGTCTATTTAGGTCTTCTGCCCATTTTTGGGTTGGGTTGTTTGTTTTTTTGATATTGAGCTGTATGAGCTGCTTGTATATTTTGGAGATGAATCCTTTGTCAGTTACTTAGTTTGCAAATATTTTCTCCCATTCTGAGGGTTGTCTTTTCATCTTGTTTATGGTTTCCTTTGCTGTGCAAAAGCTTTTAAGTTTCATCAGGTCCCATTTGTTTATTTTTGTTTTTATTTCCATTTCTCTAGGAGGTGGGTCAAAAATGATCTTGCTGTGATTTATGTTATAGAGTGTTCTGTCTGTTTTCCTCTAAGAGTTTTATAGTGTCTGGCCTTACATTTAGGTCTTTAATCCATTTTGAGTTTATTTTTGTGTATGGTGTTAGGGAGTGTTCTAATTTCATTCTTTTACATGTAGGTGTCCAGTTTCCCAGCACTTATCAAAGATGCTGTCTTTTCTCCATTGTTTATTCTTGCCTCCTTTATCAAAGATAAGGTGACCATATGTGTGCGGGTTTATCTCTGGGCTTTCTATCCTTTTCCATTGATCTATATTTCTGTTTGTGTGCCAGTACCATATTGTCTTGATTACTGTAGCTTTGTAGTATAGTCTGAAGTCAGCCAGCCTGATTCCTCCAGCTCCGTTTTTCTTTCTCAAGATTGCTTTGGCTATTCGGAGTCTTTTGTGTTTCCATACAAATTGGAAATACAAAATTGTGAAATTTTTTGTTCAGCTCTGTGAAAATGCCATTGGTAGTTTGATATGGATTGCATTGAATCTGTAGATTGCTTTGGGTAGTATAGTCATTTTCACAATGTTGATTCTTCCAATCCAGGAACATGGTATATCTCTCAATCTGTTTGTATCATCTTTAATTTCTTTCATCAGTGTCTTATAGTTTTCTGCATACAGGTCTTTTTTGTCCTTAGGTAGGTTTATTCCTGGGTGTTTTATTCTTTTTGTTGCAATGGTAAATGGGAGTGCTTCCTTCATTTCTCTTTCCGATTTTTCATCATTAGTGTATAGGAATGCAAGAGATTTCTGTGCACTAATTTTGTATCCTGCTACTTTACCAAATTCATTGATTAGTTCTAGTAGTTTTCTGGCAGAATCTTTAGGATTCTGTATGTATAGTATCATGTCATCTGCAAACAGTGACAGTTTTACTTCATCTTTCTGACTTGGATTCCTTTTATTTCTTCTCAGATTGCTGTGGCTAAAACTTCCAAAACTATGCTGAAAACTAGTGGTGAGAGTGGGCAACCTTGTCTTATTCCTGATATTAGTGGAAATGTTTTCACTTTTTCACCATTGAGAATGATGTTGACTGTGGGTTTGTCATATATGGCCTTTAGTATGTTGAAGTAAGTTCCCTCTATGCCTACTTTCTGTAGGGTTTTTATCATAAAGGGGTGTTGAGTTTTGTCGAAAGCTTTTTCTGAAACTGTTGAGATGACCATATGGTTTTTGTCCTTCAGTTTGTTAATATGGTTTATCACATTGATTGATTTGCACGTAATGAAGAATCACTGCATTCCTGGGATAAACCCCACTTGATCATAGTGTATGATCCTTTTAATGTGCTGTTGGATTCTGTTTGCTAGTATTTTGTTGAGGATTTTTGCATCTATGTTCATCAGTGATATTGGCCTGTAGTTTTCTTTTTTTGTGACATCTTTGTCTGGTTTTGGTATCAGGGTGATGGTGGCCTCGTAGAATGAGTCTGGGAGTGTTCCTCCCTCTGCTATATTTTGGAAGAGTTTGAGAAGGGTAGGTGTTAGCTCTTCTCTAAATGTTTGATAGAATTCACCTGTGAATCCATCTGGTCCTGGGCTTTCGTTCGTTGGAAGATTTTTAATCACAGTTTCAATTTCAGTGCTTGTGACTGGTCTGTTTATATTTTCTATTTCTTCCTGCTTCAGTCTCGGAAGGTTGTGCTTTTCTAAGAATTTGTCCATTCCTTCCAGGTTGTCTATTTTATTGGCATATTGTTTCTTGTAGTAATCTCTCATGATCATTTGTATTTCTGCAGTGTCAGTTGTTACTTCTCCTTTTTCATTTGTAATTCTATTGATTTGAGTCTTCTCCCTTTTTTTTTTTGATGAGCCTGGCTGATGGCTTATCAATTTTGTTTATCTTCTCAAAGAACCAGCTTTAATTTTATTGATCTTTGCTATCATTTCCTTCATTTCTTTTTCATTTATTTCTGATCTGACCTTTATGATTTCTTTCCATATGCTAATTTTGTGGGGTTTTTTTTTTTTTGTTCTTCTTTCTCTAATTGCTTTAGGTTTAAGGTTAGGTTGTTTATTTGAGATGTTTCTTGTCTTGAGGTAGGATTGTATTGGTATATACTTCCCTCTTAGAACTCTTTTGCTGCATCCCACTGGTCGTGTTTTCATTTTCATTTGTTTCTAGGTATTTTTTGATTTCCTCTTTGATATCTCCAGTGATCTCTTGGTTATTTAGAAGTGTATTGTTTAGCCTCCATGTGTTTGTATTTTTTACTGTTTTTTTCCCGTAATTGATATCTAGTCTCATAGCATTGTGGCTAGAAAAGATACTTGATATGATTTCAGTTTTCTTAAATTTACCAAGGCTTGATTTGTGACCCAAGATATGATCTATCCTGGAGAATGTTCCATAAGCACTTGAGAAGAAAGTGTATTCTGTTACTTTTGGATGGAATGTCCTATAAATATCAGTTAAGTCCATCTTGTTTAATGTATCATTTAAAGCTTGTGTTTCCTTATTTATTTTCATTTTGGATGATCTGTCCATTGGTGACAGTGGGGTTTAAAATTCCGTGCTATTATTGTGTTACTGTCGATTTCCCCTTTTATGGCTGTTAGCATTTGACTTATGTATTGAGGTGCTCCTGTGTTGGGTGCATAAATATTTACAATTGTTATATCTTCTTCTTGGATCAATCCCTTGATCATTATGTAGTGTCCTTCTTTGTCTCTTATAATAGTCTTTGTTTTTAAGTCTATTTTGTCTGACATGAGAATTGCTACTCCAGCTTTCTTTTGGTTTCCATTTGCATGGAATATCTTTTTCCATCCCCTCACTTTCAGTCTGTATGTGCCCCTAGGTCTGAAGTAGGTCTCATGTATACAGCATATATACACTTTTGAGTCATTTAATGCTATTTGCTGAAACAAACAATATATGGTCTGATTAGGTTGTTGGAAGGGTGACTTTTGAGGAGAGCTATGCCATGTTTTTCTTTTAAAAGTCCTGTTCTGAGCAAGGATAGGAGACAGGTCATTTGTTGTTTTTCTTTCTTCATAAGAAGGAAGAAGCCTGTGTGTCCTCACTTGAGCTGAAGTGTATAATAATCTCAGTGAGACTTCCAACATCAGAAGAGCAATTTCTCTCTTCTGCAAACTTCCAGGCAGCTTGCCTAAATTAGGTCTTTGGCCGTCAGTATCAATAGATCATCAGGAGAACAAACAGCTACTTCTGTTAGGTCCTCAGTACTGAGTTCCAGCCTTACTTTACTTAAGTAAAAATAAGATTTAAAATACAAAGCTGGGTTACTCCTCAGCAATGAGAATGAACTGCAACCACACGCAACAACATGGATGCTTCTCACAAGTGAGAATAAAAGCCAGACACAAAAGAGAACATGCTGTATGATTCCTTCAAGTACAAAACCAAGCAAAACTAATCTCTGATGTCAGAAATCAGGAGACTGGCTGCCCTCAGGTGGGGCAATATGCTCCTGGCAGGAGGTGCCTGAATTGGCTCCTGGGCTATGGGAAATGTTCTCATTCTTTTTTTTTTTTTAATGAAAGTATAGTTGACTTACAGTGTTTTGTTAATTTCTGCTATACAACAAAGTGACTCAGTTATACACATATATTCTTTTTCAGTCTTTTCTGTTATGGTTTATCACAGGATATTGAAGGAAATGCTCTCATTATTGATCTGGGTGTTGGTTACACCACTGTATGTATTTTCTGAAAAATCATGATTTATCAGTGTTTGGATTTGTGTGTGTGTGTTATAATTCAATACAAGTTTTGCTTAAAAAAATTACAAAACTGACCCTTAGAGGGGATATCTACTGAAATTCACACGTTTAAGAAAGACATGAAGGAGCAGAGAATGAGAAGTTAGAACAATTGCTTCATTTCTCTTGTGTATTCATTTTAATCACCTGAAAGCTCTTCACATGCCTGTTCTGGTCAGGGCTGTGGTTACAAGTGACAGACCAGAATCCCAAATAGCTTCGTGTCAAAATGAGTTGAGTAACAAAATCAAGGGGAATATTTTTGAAAGACCAAGACTGGGAAAGAGCAGGGGGGCAGATGGGTCTCAGGAATAACTAAAGCCAGGTTCTCAAAGAGCATAAGGATCCTCTCCCTCTCCTCTGCTGCTCTGTGTGTTGTCAGCTATCTTCTCTTTCCTTACAGACTGGATCACTCTACATGGCCAGAAACGTGCTCAAACTTGTGCTGTGCACATTCCAGCTTTAGTCACCAGAGGGAGACTCTCAGTGTGAAATTTTAAAAATCCCAAGCAAAGAAGTCCATAAGCCCACCTTGGGAAAAACTAACTGTGGTTAGGCTGGTGGGTCGTGTAAAAAGAACAAACATATATGTATATATCCACTCACCTGAGAAACATGGGTGGGATGGGTGGCAGTTTCTAGAAAAACAAGTATAGTAAGCGTTGGGCAGACAATCCTGTAAATCTTCACTATAACTACTAGTCTATTGTTTTCATAGTAAAACGGAATTTCTATAAAGAAAAACTAAGAATATAGAATTAGTTATTAAATATTCAAATAGCATTGTATGTTCGCAAATATTTTCCATTCTTTCCAGCAACTTTGTTGGGGAGGCTAGCACAAGTTGGATGTGGCTGTGATTTTCTTGTTGACGTTTCTGCCAGAAGGACCCTTATTCTTCAAGATTCCTAAGCATTAGGGACTCTCCTATGTGTCAAAAGTGGAGGCAGATTCTAGATTCTTCCCCTGGTTTCCTCTTAACTAGAAGCTGTTTGAAATCTGCCGTCATCTCAACCTATTTACACAAACCCTAACATTTAAGAACAGTTTCTTTTCTCAGAATTAGCTAGGAAATGTTCCCAAAAATCTCTAGTACACCCTTTCCGTGTTAAAAATAGCACATGCAGGTATGTGATTATAAAGATTGGGGTCAGACAAATGTGACTTTAAGTCCTGGGTCCCCACTTGCTGTGTCACTAGCAATGTATTCATTCTTGCTAAACCTGTTTCCGCGTGCTCAAAATGGGAATAATACTAGAACCTACACCATAAATTGTTTTGAGGATTAAGTGTGAGGATTAAGTAAGGTTGTTAAGAGGATTTACACATAGACTCCCTGCACTTGGCCAGGCACATAGAAAGTGCTCAATCAGTGTCAGCTATCATGTGATCTTAGTGTCACTATAACTCTACGTCTCTCTGAAGGCCCTGGTATCCTGCATCTTGTTTGTGTATGTGCCGTGCCTATTAGGTCACACGCTCCTTAGGGCAGGGCTGAGACTTGCCTATTTTTCTAGTGCAGTAGCCTGATGCCTCAGTAAACGTTTGTGCAATAAATGTTTGCTGAATTGAATGTGTGTGTGTGTGTGTGTGTGTGTGAGACATTTAGTGGTCTTTGGTTCATTGGTTCACTCAAGAACCCAGCAGCTCTGCAGAAGGACTTGGCAGGCCAATGAGGTCAGAGTCACCCAAGCTGTTCCACCTCAGGCCACACAGGCATCTGCACCTTGGAAGACAGGAAACTGGCACTTTCTTTTCACAGGCTTACCTGGTTGATGGAGGTGATGGTAATGGTGGAAATGGGACTTGAGGTGTGGCGATCAAGAGCACTGGGCCAGTAAAGCAATTATACTCCAATAAAGACGTTAAAAAAAAAAAAAAAGCACTGGGCCTCATTAAAGAACTTGAGCCTTGAGTGTGCATTAGAATCCCCTAGAGGGTTTGGTAAAACACAGACTCCTGGGCCCCACGTCAGTAGGTCTGGGGTGGGCCTGAGAATGTGCATTTCTAACAAGTTTCCAGGTGATTCTGATGTTGCTGGCCCGGGACCACACTTTGAGAGCCACAGGGCTATGAAAGCCGTGCTTCTCAAGCCTGGCTCCACATTAGAGTCCCCTTGGAAGCCCCAGCAGAGGCAAATAAATCAGAATCTCTGGGCCGTGTGTCCCAGGCTGTATTTCAGCTCTCTGGATGATTCCAATACGCACCCAGAGTTCAGAACCACTACGTCACATTAACCAAGGCAAGTGAAAAACGTGAGGGGTAGAGAGAGGGGCTTGGAGGGAAACTTAGGCCTGTGGTGTATAAACCAAAATTCCTATATGTCAATGAGCCAGCCGTGATCAGTACTAACTTCCCAATAGCAAAAGAAGCCCCCATAGCTCTATGGGGGCTCAGGTGTTGAAAGCCAGGAAATTGTTCTTTTAAGCAGCTTCCAAAATGTGCTGGGCCCATACAGCTGCGGAGGGAGTTCCCGGTGAAGATACTTGAGCATAATTTGGGAGCACCTATGTCGGCTGCAGTTACCAGTGACCGTCAGTGGAGACGGAGCTCTGGCCAGGCCTAGCGCACTCCTTCCAGACTCTGCTAAAGCAGGGGCAGCTCGAGCACAGAGATGTGAAGTATTGGCCTGATGTCCCGTGAAATTCCCTGCACAAGCCTGGTTTTCTAGACGCTGTCTGAAAACGTAACAATTCTGTTGCTTGGTAAGTTTTTCTCCTCCGCTTTTCTGTTGGGAAGTTTCCAAGTATACTTCTTTGATGAAAATTTATCTCTCATTAATTCATAACAGCCTGCATTTAGGGAGCACTTACATTTGTCAAGGTACTTTTCATGCATTAATTAAACTTCTAAAAGCCTGTGAATTAGGTACTTTTATTTATTATTCCGGTTTTATAGGAAATAAAAGCACCAAGTGGTTAAGTCACGTGCCCAAGATCACCTACTTAGCAAGTAGCAAAACCAAGATTCAAATGCAGGTTCTGGCTCCAGAGGCTTTTAGCATTCCAGCAGTACTCACAGTGGTGTGGCCTGGGGACCTCTGGGGTCTTAGAGACCCCTGCAGGGGGTCTATGAATTCGAAACTATTTCATAATAAGACTAAGATGTTATTACATTTCACTCTCATTCTCACAGAGGAATTTTCTGGAGAATATATGATGGGTGATGAGATCATCACTCTGTATGGGTACTTGTGTATTCCTGTGTTTTAAATTTTTCTCCATGTAAATTTCTAATATGATAAATATTGATAGATATAACCCACATAAACAAAAGCTCCTGGACTTCTACAATACTTTTAAGAGTTGTAGTGGGGTCCTAAGGGCAAGAAGTTTGAGGACTGGTACTACTTCTGTGGTGAATGATATTGAACTCATGAAGTGCCAACCTGGAGGGGCTTTGGGTATCACCCAGCCCAGCTCAATCACTTTACAGATGAGGAGACCGAAGTCCAGGTTTCATGTGGTTTGCCAAGAGGTCACACAAGAGGCAACACCAGAACTAGCACTGCACCAGCTTCTGTACTTTTTGATTCTGTTGAAAGAGAAACTGAGGCATATTAAAAATTAAGAGTTTATTTGAGCAAACATCAGTTGGAATCAGGCAGCATCCAATCTAGCAGATAGAAAGGAGCTCCAAGGAGCTGGAAAAAAATGAATTTTGTATGCAGAAGGGAGCAGGACCAAGGAATAGGCAAAAAAGCAGGTTGGTGTCACAAGGTTACTTTCTTTTAGGGGGGGTGCAGGGGTCTATCAGGCAGACTACCTAACTAGTGCTGATCTGGTGAGTCCTGTTTGACTGGTTTAAGATTCCATGTCTGGGAGAGCCAAAGCTAGAAGTTAAGTCTCAGTTTGATGATGTGGGCCTTAGCGTAAGTGACTCCATTTGGGGGCCTGTGGTCTTGTTTTGAACAGTTCCCACTGAGGGGCTTGACACAAGGAGACTATGGCCATCCTTTCTCACAGGTGTTCCCAGAGTCCCAGAGGATGCTGGGCACCCTGCTTCTGCACATTCTCGCATTGAAGCTGACGCCCCCTGGTGGTTTTGGAATCTCCCCCTAATGTTCACTGTGCTCACACAAAGCTCTCCTTCAAAGCAACCGTTTTTTTTCCTCAGAACATCTCAAATGGAATAAATATACAGCAATCAGCATGGAGTGGCGATCAGCAATCAGCGCCCTATTCATTCCAGCTGGCGACCCAGAGGTGCCCGGTGCCACGTGAAAGCAGCCAGGGGACAGGGACACCAAGTGGGAGGCCTGGCCTCATCATTACCTGCTGTAAACAGCCTGTCAGAGTTCTTTCTTTTGAGGGTACAGATCCCTGAGAGATTGCTGGGATGAGGTTTCTCATTCTTGCCAAAGTAAAGGAGGCTGGCAGAGTTAAACCGGGAAGGAGAGAGCCTCAGTCTTAAGAGATGGAGGTGCTTATCTCAGCTGGGGTTAATGAGAAGGATTTTCGAGCACTCTTCCGAGTTGTAAAACCTCATTCTTGCAGGCCCCACCACTAAAGGTGGCGGGTTGCATCCTCTTGTCTTCACTCTCAATGTCTGTCTATTTCCTCCTGACTTGCCCCCCACAAAGGAGACAGGACTATTGCAGGCTGATGGCACCCCCTGGAGGCCAGTGTGGGCAACTGTGGTCTTGACCACCATCTTCAGGGACTAGTGCCCAGGTCAGATCCCTTGCCTGGTCTGTCTCTTCCTGAGTATATTACACACACACACACACACACACACACACACACACACACGCACGCACTTTCATATATGGATGCACATCAATAACAAAGCACCCAGAGGCATGCATACCCCTTCTTAATCCCTTGAATCATCTCAACTTTTAACCAGTTATCTCAGGGGAAAATACAATTCCATTTCCCTCTATTCATCCCATTTGTATTGCCCAAATTTAACTCTAATCACATCTGACAAGACTCACAGTGGTGTTAGTGAAATTACTAAGGGAAAGAAATGCCACTGGCTTTGAAGTAAAATTGAGTGCAGACATGCAGGGCCTGGTCTGGTTGCCTGAATAACCACCTCAGTACATAAGACTGAGGGATTTCCTTGGCCATGGGACTTGAAAGGCTAGAATTGAGACAGTATGGGGAAAACCAGGACAATTGATCACTGTACTCCCAGCACCTGGGGGTGGCCCAGGACTGTTGCTCTCCTGGGGACTTTCTCCTCCATGCAATCAGGAGGATTGCAAGAGCTCTGAGAGGAGAGAAAAGAGAAAATAAGCAGCTCTTACAAGTTATCTCACAGACATTTAGGAAGGTGTATACAGTGTACTGAGTTAGATTTTATGCTGGCCTAGCATTGGTTCCACTTTTCACTCATAGTAAAATTCCTTAAATAACAACAACAATCCAGAATTTTTGCCAAAGAAACGTTAATTTTCATTTATGTACATTTTCTGTAATTTCTAATTTCTTATTACTCGAAACAGCTTATGCATCTCTTAAAAGCTAAAAAGTAATAATGGCTACCTTTTTTTATAAAAAATGATATAACTGATGTAGAATATGATAATAGCTTCAGGTGTACAACATAATGACTGCATATCTATATATATTGTGAAACGATCACTACAATAAATCCGATTAACACCCATCACCACACATAGTTACAAATGTTTTCTTGCGTTGAGACCTTTTAAGATCTACTCGCTTAGCAATTTTCAAATAGACAATACAGTATTATTTACAGTAGTCACTGTAAATACAGTAGTCACGTGCTGAACATTACCTCCCCAGGAGTCTTAAATTTTATAACTGGAAGTTTGTACATTCTGACCATCTTCACACATTTTGCCTGTCCCCAACGCCCCACGTCTGGCAGCCACCAATCTCTTCTCTGTATCTATGAGTTCCAGGTTTTATTGGTTTTGTTTGTTTCTATAGTTTCCACATATAAGTGAGATCATATGGTATTTGTCTTTCTCTGTCTGGCATATTTTACTAGCATAATGTCCTCAAGGTCAGTACATGCTGTTGCAAATAGCAAGCTTTCCTTCTTTTTATGGATGAATAATATTTCATTGTGTATATATACCACATTTTCTTTTTTTAATTGAAATAAAATTAATTTTCAATATTCAGGGGTACAACGTAGTGATTCAATATTTTATAGATTATACATCATTTAAAGTTATTATAAAATAATGGCTATATTTCCCTCTGCTGTACAATGTATCCTTGCTGCTTATTTATTTTATACATAGTAGTTTGTGTCTCTTAATCACACCTATCGTCCCACTCCCTTTTCCCTCTCCCCACTGGTAACCACTAGTTTGTTCTCTATATCTGAGTCTGTTTCTGTTTTTTTTCTATATACATTTGTTTTATTTTTTAGATTCTACATATAACTGATAACAGAGTATTTGTCTTTCTTTGTCTGACTTACTTCACTAGCATAATATCCTCTAGGTCTTTCCACATTGTTGCAAATGGCAGAATTTCATTCTTTTTATGGCTAATATTCATTGTATATATACACCACATCTTCTTTATCCATTTATCTGTTGATGGGCACATAGGTTGCTTCCATATCTTGGCTATTGTAAATAATGTTGCTGTGAACACTGGGGTGCATGTATCTTTTTGAATTAGTGTTTTCATTTTCTTCAGATGTATACTCAGCAGTGAAATTGCTGGCTCATAGGCTAGTTCAATTTTTAGTTTTTTGGGAACCTCCATACTGTTTTCCATAGCAGTTGCACTAATTTACAATCCCTCCAATGGTGTGCTAGGGACCCTTTTTTTTCACTTGCTCACCAACATTTGATATTTACTGATCTTTTGATGATAGCCATTTGACAGGTGGGAAGTGATATCTCATTGTGGTTTTGATTTGCATTTCTCTGACTAGCAATGTTGTGAATTTTTCATGTGCCTATGGGCCATCTGTATATCTTCTTTGGAAAAATGTCTGTTCAGGTCTTCTGCCCGTTTTTTTAAATTGGGTTGTTTATTTTTTGATGTTGAGTTGTACAAACTGTTAACATATTGTGGTTATTAACCCCTTATCTGTCATATCATTTGCAAATATTTTCCCCCATTCAGTATGTTGTCTTTTCATTTTACTTATGGTTTCCTTTGCTGTGCAAAAGCTTTTAAGGTTAATAGGTCCCATTTGTTTATTTTTGCTTTTATTTTTTTTTGCCTTAGGAAATAAGTCCAAAAAAATGTTGCTACGCATATATATGGAATCTTAAAAAAAAATGGTTCTGATGAACGTAGGGATAGGAGAGGAATAAAGACACAGACATAGAGAATGGACTTGAGGACACAGGGAGGGGGAAGGGTAAGTTGGGATGCAGTGAGAGAGTAGCATTGACATATATACGCTACCAAATGTAAAATAGCTAGCTAGAGAGAAGTAGCTGCGTCACACGGGGAGATCAGCTCCATGCTTTGTGACCACCTAGAGAGGTGGGATAGGGAGGGTGGGAGGGGGAGGCTCAAGAGGGAGGGGATATGGGGATATATGTATACATATAGCTGATTCACTTTGTTATACAGCAGAAACTAACACAGCATTGTAAAGCAATTATACTTCAATAAAGATGTAAAAAAAATGTTGATACGATTTATGTCAGAGTTTTCTGCCTATATTCTCTTCTGGGAGTTTTATGGTTTCAGTTCTCACATTAGGTCTTTAATCTATTTTGAGTTTACTTTTGTATACGGTGTGAGGAAATGTTCTAATCTCATTAGTTACATGTAGCTGTTCAGTTTTCCCATCATCACTTACTGAAGAGACTGACTTTTCTGTATTGTGCATTCTTGCCTCCTTTGTTGGAGATTAGTTAACCATAAATGTGGGTTTATTTTGGGGCTGTCTATTCTGTTCCACTGATCTATGTGTCTGTTTTTCATGTCAGTACCATGCTCTTTTCATTACTGTAAATTTGTAGTACAGTCTGAAGTCAGGGAGGGTGATACTTCCAGCTTTGTTCTTTGTGCTCAAGATTGCTTTGGCAATTCTAGGTCTTTTGTTGTTCTATATAAATTTTAGGATTATTTGTTCTACTTTTGTGAAAAAATGTCTGGGGTATTTTTGGGGGGGGAGGAATCAACGCATTTGTTTATTTTTGTTTTTATTTCCATTATTCTAGGAGGTGGATCAGAAAATATCTTGCTGTGATTTATATAAAAGAGTGTTCTTCCTATGTTTTTCTCTAAGAGTTTTATAGTGTCTCGTCTTACATTTAGGCCTCGAATCCATTTTGAGTTTATTTTTGTGTATGGTGTTAGGGAGTGTTCTAATTTCATTCTTTTACAGGTAGCTGTCCAGTTTTCCCAGTACCACTTATTGAAGAGACTGTCTTTTCTCCATTGTATATCCTTGCCTCCTTTGTCATAGATTTGTTGACCATAGGTGTATTCGTTTATCTCTGGGCTTTCTATCTTGTTCCATTGATTTATGTTTCTGTTTTTGTGACATTACCATATTGTCTTGATTACTGTAGCTTTGTAGTATAGTCCTAAGTCAAGGAGTCTGATTCCTCCAGCTCCACTTTTTCCCTCAAGACTGCTTTGGCTATTCGGGGTCTTTTGTGTCTCCATACAAATTTTAAGATTTTTTGTTTTAGTTCTGTAAAAAATGCCATTGGTAATTTGATAGGGATTGCATTGAATCTGTAGATTGCTTTGTGTAGTATAGTCGTTTTCACAGTATTGATTCTTCCAATCGAATAACATGGTATATCTCTCCATCTGTTGGTATCATCTTTAATTTCTTTCATCAGTGTCTTATAGTTTTCTGCATACAGGTCTTTTGTCTCCCTAGGTAGGTTTATTCCTAGGTATTTTATTCCTTTTGTTGCAATGGTAAATGAGAGTGATTCCTTCATTTCTCTTTCCGATTTTTCATCATTAGTGTATAGGAATGCAAGAGATTTCTGTGCATTAATTTTGTATCTTGCAACTTTACCAAATTCATTGGTTAGCTCTAGTAGTTTTCTGGTGGCGTCTTTAGGATTCTTTATGTATAGTATCATGTCATCTGCAAACAGTGACAGTTTTATTTCTTTTTTTCCCATTTGTACTCCTTTTATTTCTTTTTCTTCTCTGATAGCTGTGGCTAGGACTTCCAAAACTATGTTGAATAACAGTGGTGAGAGTAGACATCCTTGTCTCATTCCTGATCTTAGTGGAAATACTTTCAGTTTTTCACCATTGAGAATGATGTTTGCTGTGGGTTTGTCATACATGGCCTTTATTATGTTGAGGTAGGTTCCCTCTATGCCCACTTTCTGGAGAGTTTTTTTTTTTATCATAAATAGGTGTTGAATTTTGTCACAAGCTTTTTCTGCATCTATTGAGATGATCATATGGTTTTTATTTGTCAGTTTGTTAATATGGTGTAAACATTGATTGATTTGCGTATATTGAAGAATCCTTGTATCCCTGTGATAAATCCCACTTGATCATGGTGTATGATCCTTTTAATGTGTTGTTGGATTCTGTTTGCTAGTATTATGTTGAGGATTTTTGCGTCTGTATTCATCAGTGATATTGGTCTGTAATTTTCTTTTTGTGTAGTATCTTTGTCTGGTTTTGGTATCAGGGTGACGGTGGCCTCATAGTATGAGTTTGGGAGTGTTCCGTCCTCCACAATTTTTCAGAAGAGTTTGAGAAGGATGGGTGTTAGCTCTTCTCTAACTGTTTGATAGAATTCACCTGTGAAGCCATCTGGTCCTGGACTTTTGGTTGTTGGAAGATTTTTAAACACAGTTTCAATTTCATAACTTGTGATTGGTCTGTTCATATTTTCTATTTCTTCCTGGTTCAGTCTTGGAAGGTTATACCTTTCTAAGAATTTGTCAGTTTCTTCCAGGTTGTCCATTTTATTGCCATAGAGTTGCTTGTAGTAGTCTCTTAGGATGCTTTGTATTTCTGTGATGTCTGTTGTAACTTCTCCTTTTTCATTTCTAATTTTATTGATTTGAGTCCTCTCCCTCTTTTTCTTGGTAAGTCTGGCTAATGGTTTATCAATTTTGTTTATCCCTTCAAAGAATCAGCTTTTAGTTTTATTGATCTTTGCTATTGTTTTCTTTGTTCCTATTTCATTTATTTCTGCTCTGATCTTTATGATTTCTTTCCTTCTGCTTCCTTTGGGTTTTGTTTGTTCTTCTTCTCTAGTTCCTTTAGGTGTCAGGTTACATTCTTTATTTGAGATTTTTCTTGTTTCTTGAGGTCAGTTTGTATAGCTATAAACTTCCCTCTTAGAAGTGCTTTTGCTGCATCCCATAGGTTTTGGATCATCATGTTTTCATTGTCATTTGTCTCTAGGTATTTTTTGATTTCCTCTTTGATTTCTTCAGTGATCTCTTGGTTATTTAGTAACGTACTGTTTAGCCTCCATTTCTTTGCATTTTTTATGTTTTTTTTCCCCTGTAATTCATTTCTAACCTCATAGTGTTGTGGTCAGAAAAGATGCTTGATATAATTTCAATTTTCTAAAATTTACTGAGGCTTGATTTGTGACCCAAGGTGTGATCTATCCTAGAAAATGTTCTGTGCACACTTGAGAAGAAAGTGTAATCTGCTGTTTTTGGATGGAATGTCCTATAAATATCAATTAAATCTATCTAGTCTATTGTGTCATTTAAAGCTTGTTTCCTTATTTATTTTCACTTAGAATGATCTGTCCATTGGTATAAGTGAGGTGTTAAAGTCCTCCACTATTATTGTGTTACTGTTGATTTCCTCTTTTAGAGCTGTTAGCAGTTGCCTTATGTATTGATGTGCTCCTATGTTGGGTGCATATATGTTTATAATTGTTATATCTTCTTCTTGGATTGATCCCTTGATCATTATGTAGTGTCCTTCCTTGTCTCTTGTAACGTTATTTATTTTAAAGTCTATTTTATCTGATATGAGTATTGCTACTCCAGCTTTCTTTTGATTTCCATTTGCATGGAATATCTTTTTCCATCCCCTCACTTTCAGTCTGTATGTGTCCCTAGGTCTGAAGTGGGTCTCTTGTAGACAGCATATATATGGGTCTTGTTTTTGTATCCATTCAGCAAGCCTGTGTCTTTTGGTTGGAGCTTTTAATCCATTCACGAGTAAGGTAATTATCAATATGTATATTCTATGACCATTTTCTTTATTGTTTTGGGTTTGTTTCTGTAGGTCCTTTTCTTCTCTTGTGTTTCCCACTTAGAGAAATTCCTTTAACATTTGTTGTAGAGCTCATTTGGTGGTGCTGAATTCTCTTAGCTTTTGCTTGTCTGTAAAGCTTTTGACTTCTCCATCAAATCTGAATGAGATCCTTGCCAGGTAGAGTAATCTTGGTTGTAAGTTCTTCCCTTTCATCACTTTAAGTATACCATGTCACTGCCTTCTGGCTTGCAGGGTTTCTGCTGAGAAATCAGCTGTTAACCTTACGGGAATTCCCTTGTATGTTATTTGTTGTTTTTCTCTGGCTGCTTTCAATAATTTTTCTTTGTCTTTAATTTTTGCCAATTTGATTACTGTGTGTCTTGGCATGTTTCTCCTTGGCTTTATCCTGTATGGGACTCACTGTGCTTCCTGAACTTGGGTGGCTATTTCCTTTCCCACGTTAGGGAAGTTTTTGACTATAATCTCCTCAAATATTTTCTCGGGCCTTTTCTCTCTCTCTTCTCCTTCTGGGACCCCTATAATGTGAATGTTGTTGTGTTCATGCTGTCCCAGAGGTTTCTTAGGCTGTCTTCATTTCCTTTCATTGTTTTTTCTTTTTTCTGTCCTGCAGCAGTGAATTAAACCATTCTGTCTTCCAGGTCACTTATCCGTTCTTCTGCCTCAGTTATTCTGTTATTGATTCCTTCTAGTGTAGTTTTCATTTCAGTTATTGTGTTGTTCATCTCTGTTTGTTTGTTCTTTAATTCTTCTAGGTCTTTGTTAAACATTTCTTGCATCTTCACGATCTTTGCCTCCATTGTTTTTCCGAGGTCCTGGATCATCTTCACTATCATTATTCTGAATTCTTTTTCTGGAAGGTTGCCTATCTCCACTTTGTTTAGTCATTTTTCTGGGGTTTTATCTTGTTCCTTCATCTAGTACATAACCCTCTGCCTTTTCATCTTGTCTATCTTTCTGTGAATGTGGTTTTTGTTCCACAAGCTGCAGCACTGTAGTTCCTCTTGCTTCTGCTGTCTGCCCTCTGGTGGATGAGGCTATCTAAGAGGCTTGTACAAGTTTCCTCTCTGGAGTATTTTTATGGGGATTGCATTAAATCTGTCGATTGCTTTGGGCACTGTGGACATTTTAACAATAGTGATTCTTCCAATCCAAGAACATAGAATATCTTCCTATTTCTTTGTATCACTTTCAAATTCCTTCATCAGTGTTTTATAGATTTCAGAGGCTAGGTCTTTCACCTCCTTGATTAAGTTTATTCCTAGGTATTTTATTCTTTTTGATGCGATTGTAAATGGGATTGTTTCCTTAGTTTCTCTTTCTGATAGTTCATTGTTAGTGTATAGAAAAACAACAGATTTCTGTATATTAATCTTGTATCCTGAAATTTTACTGAATTCATTTATTCTAATCCTTTTTTTTTTTTTGGTGGGGACTTAGGATTTTCTATATGTAGTATCATGTCATTTGCAAATAGTGACAGTTTTACTTCTTCCCCTCCAATTTGAATGTCTTTTATTTCTTTTCTGATTGCTTGTGGCTAGGACTTCCAATACTATGTTAAAAAGAAGTGGCAAGAGTGGGCATCCTTGTTGTGTTCCTGATCTTAGAGGAAAAGCCTTCAGCTTTCCACTTTTGACTATGATGATAGCTGTGGGTTTGTCATAAATGTCTTTTGTTATGTTGAGATATGTTCCCTCTATACCCACTTTGATGAGGGTTTTTATCATGAATGAGTGTTGAATTTTGCCAAATGCTTTTTCTGCATCTATTGAGATGATGGTGTAATTTTTATCCTTCCTCTTGTTAATGTGGTGTATCACATTGATTTGCAAAAATTGAAACATCCTTGCATCCCTGGAATAAATCCCACTTGATCATAGTGTATGATCCTTTTTATATATTATTGATTTGCTTTGCTATTATTTTGTTAAGAATTTTTGCATCTATGTTCATCAGAGATATTGGCTTATTTTCTTTTTTTGTACTGTCTTTGTCTGGTTTTGGTATCAGAGTTATGGTGGCCTTGTAGAATGAATTTGGGAGTGTTCCAACCCCTTCAGTTTTTTGGAATAGTTTGAGAAGGATAGGTATTAGCTCTTATTTATATGTTTGGTAGAATTACTCTGTGAAGCTGTCTGGTCTTGGACTTTTGTTTGCTGGACGTTTTTTTAAATTACAAATTCAATTTCACTACTAATGCTCAGTCTTTTCAGATTGTCTGCTCCTGATTCAGTTTTGGAAGCTTGTATTCTTCTGAGTCATGTGGTAGCTCTATTTTTAATTTTTTGAGGAACCTCCATATTGTTTTCCATAGTGGCTACACCAATTTGCCTTCCCACCAACAGTTTACATGGGTCCCTTTTTTTTCACTTCCTAGCCAACACTTATTATTTCTTGTCTTTCTGAGAATAGCCATTCTGATAATTCTAATAGGCGTGAGGTGATATCTCATTGTGGTTTTGATTTGCATTTCCCTGATGATCAGTGATGTTGAGCACATTTTCATGTACCTGTTTGCCATCTGTATGTCTTCTTCGGAAAACAGCTATTCAGACCCTCTACCTTTTTATTTGGATTATTATTATTACTATTTTTTTTTTTTTGCTCTTGAATCGTAAGTGTTCTTTGTATATTTTAGATATTAACCCCTTATCAGGTATTGATTTGCAAGTGTTTTCTCCCATTTGGAAGGCTGCCTTTTCATTTTATTGATGGTTTCCTTTGCTGTGCAGAAGCTTTTTAGCTTGCTGTAGTCCCACTTGTTTATTTTTCCTTTTGTTGCCTTTGTTCTTGATGTCAAATCCAAACAATCATCACCAAGACTGATGTCAAATTGCTTACTGCCTGTGTTTTCTTCTAGGAGTTTTATGGTTTCAGGTCTTACATTCAAGTCTTTTATCCATTTCAAGAGTTCCATCCATTTTGAGCTAATTTTTGTGTATGGTGTAAGATAGTGGTCCACTTTCATTCTTTTTCATGTGGCTGTCTAATTTTCTCACCACCATTTATCGAAGAGACTGTCCTTTCCCCATCCCTGGCTTATAATTGTGTATTCTTGAATACACAATCCACATTGTATGTTCATTTTATGTTCTTTGTTGTAAGTTAATTGACATATAAGTGTGGGTTTATTTCTGAGCTTTCTATTCTGTTTCATTAATCTATGTATCTGTTTTGATTACTGTATCTTTGTAATATAGTTTGAAGTCAGAAAGTATCATGCCTTCAACTTTGTTTTTCTTTCTCAAGATTGTTTTGAATATTTGAGATCTTTTGTCATTCCATGCAAATTTTAGGATTGTTTGTTCTATTTCTGTAAAAAATGTCATTGGAATTTTGATAGGAATTGCACTGAGTCTGTAGATTTGGTTAATGACTAACTTTTACTGAGCACTTTTATGTACTCCTCTGAGCAACACTGTCTTTTCATTATAACCAACTGATTTAAAAAAAAAAAGAAAACAGGAAAGTGAGCCTTAGAGAGGCAGATAAGTTGCCCAAATGGCAACTGGCAGAGAAAGATTAGTACCACGTCTCTGTGACCACAAAGCCTGTGCTCTTAGCCACAAATATTGGGTTTGTTTTGCATATGATCTCTTACCTTATCAAAACACATTGCTTAAAATTTTATAAGCATCTCCCCCCATTTCCATTTCAATAATATTTTCACAGTTTACAATTCCTCCCCCTCCAGTTTCTTTCCTGTGACTTCAAATTTCTTTCTCTGATAAAGTTCAAATGTTCCCTGTAAATTTCCCAGTCTGCCAGGAGAGATCAGATTTGATCTGCCATCATACCTTGAGCTGATTTTTATCGAGGACCATTGGAGAGAAGTCCCAAGTGCTGGCTGACCCTCATGGGGAGAGAAATGATTTCCTGAGAAAGATTCCAAGGGACCTATGGGACAATGTTAGCTACAGCACTTGGAGAAAACTATAGATTGTTTCCTTTCTGAATTTACTTTTTATCCCTTTATGTTTATGTATTTACTGATCCTTGAAATAAATTCAAACAATATAGAACAGAATGAAGCTAAAAGTGAAAATTTCTCTCTTGCTTCCTCCCCACTTCAAACCACATGCCTTATTTTATTATTCTGTAAATATTCCCCTTAAAATAAAATTTAATCACATCCTTCTGTATTCAATACTTCTAAGATGTATTTTTAAATTTATTTTATTTATTTTTGGCTGTGTTACGTCTTCGTTGCTGTGGGCAGGCTTTCTCTAGTTGCAATGAGCAGGGGCTACTCTTCATTGCAGTATGTGGGCTTCTCATTGCAGTGGCTTATTTTGTTGTAGAGCATGGGCTCTAGGTGCGCGGGCTTCAGTAGTTGTGGCGTGCAGGCTCAGTAGTTGTGGTTTGCGGGCTCTAGAGCACAGGCTCAGTAATTGTGGTGCACGGGCTTAGTTGCTCCGCAGCATATGGGATCTTCCTGGACCAGGGCTCGAACCTGTGTCCCCTGCATTGGCAGGTGGATTCTTAACCACTGTGCCACCAGGGAAGTCCCCTAAGATGTATTCTTGTAAACTTATTTTTTAAGGAATATTTAACTTTCACCCACACTGGATGTGATCACATTAAGTTGCTGTCACAGGAATAGATGCTGAAAAGACAGTAGATTTCTCTTTTATGAATAAAGATCACAGGTATAAAATAATCAGATACTGAGCTGGAAGTTCTTTAGGCTGTTAGCATTTTATTTCCATTGGCTTCTAGCAGTTAAGTTAACGAATTACATTTCCCCCCACCTCTCAATAGGGATCAAGTGTGTCTGCATTCTTCCATTAAGAATTCATTGAGTATCTTTCTGGTTGGCAATGACCAGAATATGCACTGACATCTCAAGTAGCCTGTTGATGTAGGAAGGAAAAAACCAAAACCACAGAAGTTATAGATTATATAACTGTGACGTGCAAGAAGTGAGGATTCCCAAACCCAGAACCATTAAGTTTAGGTGATATGGACAAACATACTCCCTCCTTCCCTTCCCCCCATTGCCCAAAGGTGGAAACCCCTAAGTTTTAGGATTCTTTGCCTTTGGCTTGACCAATTTCCCTTTCTGCACTGTGGCTTCTCAACAATGAAGAAAAGGAGAGACAGCCCATGTGTCCTTGAGATCATGTATCTCCTTTACACTGCTATGTGTTCTGCAGTAAAGCAAAAGAGAAGTTAAAAAGAAACAGTACCACAAAATACAGTTCAGTACGTATTTTTGCAGATCTTTTCCTAGGCTATAATCTATTATACTTTTGTGATTTTGTTCAGTTCTTCTAACCTGCTTAAACTATTTGGTGGTTAAACAGTCGTGACCTTTCCATTACTGAACATGTGATGTGACAGCACATTCTTCCTTGTTTATTCATTGTGTTCTGCTTTAGCTCCTGTTTTTTGAATGGATGAACTTTATTTCATTTTCAAGGTTTCTCTTAAAACCACCAGTCCCTTGTCATTTGAAGCTTTATCACTTGAAAACATTGAACCTGCTGGGCTTCTCTACACTCATTAGTGGAGGACCTTGTGGGTTTTCAACTCATTTGCTGTGAGAATCAATGATGTGGATAAGAGGCCAACCTTGATTCAGGGCCTATGATGTGGATACAGAAAATTTCAGATTCCTCAGCACCCAACCAATTTCCCAGATAAGGACACACAGCAGGAGGGGATGTGGAAGACATCTTTTGTTAATTTTGTTAAGATGGCATTTTCTTTTAAAAATAGATCCATCATGAGAATTCCCTGGCAGTCCAGCGGTTAGGACTACGTGCTTTCACTGCCAGGGATTCGATCCCTGGTCAGGGAACTGCAAGCTGCGTGGCATGGCCTAAAATAACAAAAAAAAAAAAAGATCCATCATTTATTAAAAATATACACTGAGCACTTACTGTGTGTCAGGCGCTGTTCTGACAAGGGAGTCTGGCAACAAGAAAAGATGGACAAAGTCCCTGACCACATGTAATTTACATCCTAGTGAGGGGGACAGATAGTAAACAAACAAGTAAATGAATTACCTATATTGTTGGAGTTTTAAAGTTAGAAATATCACTTGCCTTTGTCACAAGTTCAGATAATGCAGAGGAGTATAAGGCAAGAAAAGAGTTTACCTTCCCAAGGTCCCTCCAACTCTTTCCTCACAGGTTACCACTGTTACAATTTAATGTGTATCCTTCCAGATTTTTCACCATGCTTTTACAAACATATACTCATGTATCAGTTGTGGAAGAGGGATCATAATGTACATACTGTGCTTCAACTTTTTCCCTTTTAAATTAAGATGTGCAACTCTCCTCATCGGAGCATGCAGATCTACTGCATTCTTTACAGTGCCATAGTATGGGTTTCTTAATCCAGTTCTCTCTTTGTGGACATTTATATTGTTTCTCTTTTCTCATCATTATAAAAATGCTGCAGCGAATATTCTTTTGTATGATATCATTTGCAATGATAACATTTCTGTAAGCTAGAATCCTTCAGCTGGGATGTCTAGAGCAAAGGGCATGCATATCATTAGATTGATTTTTCTGTTAGTGAAGTCATTTGAAAGTCACATAGGGGTGAAAAAGGGAAGGAGGGGTGAAGAGTCATAAAAACGAAGTACCAGGAAAAGTAGCTCTTAGTGAAGAGTGCAAACAGAACAAGATGGGAGTATAATTGACCACAGAATGTAACTGGCCAATCTCTTTGTCAGCCCTCTTGTGAATTCCCCATAAATTCCACAGTTGGCTGAGTTATCTGATCTGAGCACCATGAAATGAGTACCATGAAATGAGTGTCAGATGGTTCTCATTCGGTGCTATTTGTCCTCAGTCAGACTCTGTTTTATGGAAGCCCTGTAGGCATTGTCAAATTCAAACCACCAAACATGTATTGAATTCTTCTATACATTACATTGAATTTATTTAATTCAATCATTCAGTAAATGTTCCTGGAGTGCCTGCAATGTGTCAGGCACTGTGCTGGGCCTCTTAAGGGAGGGCTAACCAGGTCATGGAAGTCGGGAAAGATTTCTCTGAAGGGTCTCCTGAGTTTAGCTGGGCAGGTAGATTGGGTAAATTAGGTAATGATGGCTAAGTTGAGTGAAAGGTTATCTGAAGTTACTTAAGTAAAGGAAAGACATAAGCAAAGGCTCAGTAATGGGGAGAAACTAGCAAGGACAAGGGGTAGAAGAAAGCCAGGTGGGTCTGGGTGGAACTTCTATATCATGACTGATATTGTGATTTATAATAAGAAATATGTATTTGGTTTTCACCCCCAAGAGCCCCTAAAACCCTTGGAATTTCCTAAGTGATAAATGTGATAAGGGTGTCTTAATGTTTATAACAAACCCCTTTTAACCACACCTGAGTTTATATTAATGAAGTGACTTTCGGAAAGCATCTAAGGATGGGAGCTGGTTGCCAGGGAAACAGACCGTGTGATTAGAGGGTTGGAAATTTCAGTCCTCTCTGACCTCCAGGGAGAAGAGAAGGGCTAGAGGTTGAATTGATCACCAGTGGCCAATGATTTAATCAATAATGCCTATGTGATGAAATCTCCATAAAAACTCAAAAGTATGAGGTTCAGAGAGCTTCCATGCTGGTGAACACCTGAAGATTTAGGGAGAGTGGCCTGCTCAGAGAAGGCATGGAAACTCCATGCCCTTTTCCTCTACCTTGCCCTATGCATCTCTTCCATATGGCTGACCCTTAGTTATATCCTTTCATAATAATCTAGCAATAAGTAAGATGTTTCTCTGAGTCCTGTGAGTCACTCTAGCAAATTAATCAAACCCCAAAAGGGAGACTTTGGAACTTCCAATCTGTAGCCAGTCAGTCAGAAGTACAGGTGACCACTATCTCCAGATAGATAGTGTCAGAGTTTAGTTAAATGGTAGGACACCCAGCTGGTGCCACAGTGAATGTGTTGTTGTGGGAACCCACCCACATTTGAATTGGGTGCCGAATTATTAATGACCAAGCATGAGGCAAGATGAGGCTGGAGAGACGGGCAGAGCCCAGAACGTGAAGATCCTCATAGATCGTGTTAAGGATGTTGATCTATCCAGGGAACAATGGGAAGCCTTTAAAAGGCTCTGAGCAAGGGAGGGGAGCTGTGGGAGGCTAGAGGATGTGGTGACATATTCAGATTGGCGATTTGAAAATATTTTTCTGGAAACAGCATAGAGAATGGGCATGAGGGTGGGTGTGTGGTGAAAGCCCATGTTGGGAACCAGATAAAAGGCTTTTACAGACATCCAGTTAAGAGAATATGGTAGATTAGACTAGGGTGGTGGTAGACAAGATGTAAGCTTCATGAAGAGATATTAAGGAGGTGAAGAGACAGTGCTTGGTGGATTGGATGAGTATTAAGAGGATTGTATCAAGAATGACCCCAGGGTTTTAGGTATGGGCAACTGCATGGATGGTGAACCATTCACTGAGGCTGGGGGCACTGGGAAGGACTATTTGGGGAGTGGGTATCTTAAATTCTGCTTTGAGAATGTTTAGTTTGAGATGTCTTTGAAACAGCCAAGAAGGGTTTCCCAGTGGGCTGTGGGCTGTTTGGCTCGGGAGTTCAGAGGAGTGATGGTGTTTGGAGAGATCAACCTGTAGGTCCTCTGAATAGATGTGGTCATTGAAGCTTTGTGCCTGGGTGAGATCTCCCAGGGAAGAGAGCACAGGGCCAAGTCTGGGGGGATATCTACAATTAAAGATGCAGCAGAAGAGGGAAGCATTTGCATGATCTTGAGAGTAAATGCCTCCTTAAATTTTGTACCCTAGACGTTTCACTTGCCTCCACTTAGTCCCTTCCCTGCTGGCCAGAGAGGAATAACTTGAATTAGGAGAGAGTTGTGTCATGAAAGCCAGAAGAATTTTTTTGAGAAAGAAGCAATGGTCACCATTGTTGAATTCTGCTAAGGGGAGAGATAAGTTGGGCATGGAAAATACCGTTTGGATTTATCTGTGTCCTGTGGGAGATGGAGAGATTGCTCTGCTGAAGATCACCTCATCTTGGCTTTGCACTGTTTTATAGATCCCACTCCCCTCTCCCTGTGCCCTGCCCTTTCTTCACTATTCCACACTGAGCAGACCTGATGGCCTACATCCCTTCTCCTAGAGCAGCCTCCAACCAGTCCTGCACCTTGATATTTTATATTTCCTTTTCTGAGAGGGGCTCTTCACTTAATTTATCACAAATATACCCCTACTGCTATTGAAATTGTTTGATATTTCTCAGTAGTTGAGAAGTCTGCGGTATGTGTTGGGCTCTCCTTTTCAGAATAATGAATGCCAGGAAGATCCTTTGGCATGCATGACCCAGAACAGTGCTGGGCACATAGAAGATGCACAGTTGTTGCTTATTAGAAGTGATGGTGGTTAAAGGCATAAGTTCTGGAATCTGACAGACTTGGGTTCAAATCCCATCCCTGACAGTCACTAGCTATGTTACTTCAAGCAAGTTACTTAACCTCTCTGAGCTAGTTTCCTCATCTACAAAATGGGAACCATAACCAGACCTCATAAGTTTATTATGAGGATTAATGAGATAAGTGAGGCCCAGGAGCCCAGGTTATCTGGACCCACTGGAAGCTACCTGAGCCTAGGATGGAGACTGACTTGTCAGGCTCCTTAGGGAGCCAGGGCCTCCCAAAACTACCCCACCCAACAGAAGCAAGGGAAGGGGTATAGCGGTCTGTCTGTCTGGACACTCACTTGGGGTGATCTGGGGTATATGACTACAACCAAGCAGCACCCCCTTCTCTAGTTTCCCAGGGCAGAGACCAAGATCCTCCACAGCCCCTCGCTCCAGCATCCTGTGGCCTGAGAGCCCCAGTTAGATGGCATGTTCCTCTTCCCTAATTCTTTTCCACTCGATCGGTTATTGAATTTTTCAAAAAGTTTCTTAAAAGACCAAAAAGGAAAAAAAAAAGTCCTGTATTTTGGAGCTGGTGCATGCAGTGTCTTTTAAAAGTCAGGCCCAGGGTAGGGGCCCCTCTTGCCCCAGTCTAGGGATGATGGCGGTACTGCAGACGTTCTTCCACTAAGGGCAGCATCTGTGAGTTCATAGTATAGAAGGGTTGCTGCCCATATTGTTCATTGAGGTTTCTCTTTTCTCCTTGAGCACTGCCACGGGCCAGGGCCACGTGGAGCTGAATCACACACACTGGCTTGTGTGCTCAGGGAGCTTGCAGCATGGCTGGGAAGACAGATGCTACACACACAACTGCAGTTGAGATGAGTGTCACAAGAATGGGGATGTACAGGGTGAAGTATCCAAGGCAGGACCAGAGAGGGGAAGTGACTTGCCCAAGGTCACACAGCTGGGGAGTGGCTGAACTGGGAGTGAAGCCCTCCTTGGCTCCACTCCTGGATTTCTGCTCATTTTTCCATCACCACTCCATATAACCTGGAGCTCTGGGTCTGCCTCGGTTGGAAACCCCCAGTGGCAGCTCCAAGACGCTCTTCAGTGAGCACATTTCTAACAGCCAGAGAGAGACACTGTCCTTGGGCTGATTCCATCTCCCTTCTTGGTCTGCCCAAATGGGAGAACTTCCCAGAACACTGCCTCCACCCCTCTAGCTGCTGATCACCCAACTGCTTCCCAGTGGGGAACTTGAGAAATCAAGGCAGCTGGATGCTGGTAGGTTGTACTGACCAGCCCAGAACAGCTGGTACCAACTTCACAGGCAGGCGGCCGAGCCTCTGGCATTGTAGGATCTACAGCACCCAATGCTCGTTTCGCTTCCTCCTTCTCAGGCCCTGGATGGGTCACTCTGTCCTCGCTCAGAGAGTCAGCAGCTGAATTGGACTCCGGTGGTTCAGACAGGACTTCACTCTCCCTCCCTTCAGCCCAGCCCTCATCTCTCAGGAAGAGTCTGGCCTGGGCTGATGCCGGGGCCTCAGTCTCTCAGTCTGGGTTGGATGCTGCAAGGCGGGGTGCAGGCGGATCTCTTTTCGATCTGCTGGCATCATCAGGAGCTGTGTTGTGGCCAACAGGCTGAGTGCCATCTTGCCTCTGGACAAGGTGACCAGGGAGAGAGCCATGGTGGAGGGAAGGCAGAGAGAGGAGTCCGCTCAGACCCAGTGATCAGAAACCACCCAGGCTTCTGGTCACCTGGTGCACGCTCCTTCACAGTTTCCAAGAAATACTGCAGGAGATAAGGAGGGAGCGTTTATGCAGAGTGAGCTGGGCTGCGCACACCCTTCCTCAAGGCGGAGAGGTGGAGGGTGCTGATCCCTCCACCCACTTCTGGGGGGGCGGGGCTTCAACAGCACCCCAGGAAGGCTTGGTATGCGATACTGCAGCTGTGGGGACACTGACCTGGAGTCAATACACCCGCAAGAATTTAGAGGCCAGAGGCTATGCCTCTCAGCCTGGAGCCATTGGGGAGGGCAGAGGGCGAGAGGGCCTGCTGGGCTGTTAAAAACACAGCTCGTCCTTGACTGTGGGTCAGTGCTACGTGGCCCATAGGGGGTCCTGTAAGGGACCTGCAGCAGGAGTATCAGCAGGGAGCCACTTAAACGGACCCTGTACAAGACAACAGCCTGTGGAAGAGAAAACCCCTTGCAGTAAGAGGCTGTGGGCTGTAGCGCTGGCATAGAAGGTCAGGGGCACCAGGAACAGCCCACTGACCCAGGCACGGCTCCTGGCAAGGAGAGTGATGGTTGAAGGTTCTGGAGGGGACCCTCCAAAGAACCCAGAAAGAGTACTGCAAGAGAGGGGGCTCTGAGCATCAGTCAGGTCCAGATTGCTTGGAGCCGGCTTACAAGCTTCTCTGCTGTTCTCGGATTCCCCTCCTTCCCCACCAAGTATGTACCCAAACCAGGAAGAACAAATCAGGGAAGGAGGGACCACCACCCTCTAGTTTTGGAAAGTAGGTAACCGTTTACCGGACCCTAGTTAGGAATAGGGAAGAAGTGTAACCTTGCAATAAAATGGTGAGTAATAGATCAATATACTGAACTGGACTTTCTGATTTCTCAGTTGAGACCATATTTTGTGATTTAAAGTGTGCTGAGAAAGTTCCGGGGCTACTGATGTTTTCATCCAGTGGAAGGGGGCTGTGAGAGGCACAGATTCAAGAAGTAGGTGTGTTAATTACATCTCGTGAGTTCTGCTGGTTTAGTGTCACATTTACATTAGGGTCTCAGTCACCATTGAGGAGATAATATGTAATTCACCCATTCTTCAGTTAATCAGTGGGAGACCCCTTACTAGGGCCCTTACCGGAGTCTGGGGCCGCATTGCTCCCATGCCCGTGACAGGACAGGGCTGTGTAAAGGGTTACGGGGAAGGAGTGGGCAAGGACAACCTCTGGGTTGGAGGAGAGCAGTAGCTCCTGAGGACAGCATCCTGCATCCTGCATGAGCAGGGGGTGGGGCCGGGCCTCTAGTGGGGAGGAGGTGCCTGGCGGAGGAAATGTGGGTGCTTAGCTGAGCAGCGGGGTCTGTGGGAGCCCTGGTTACCAGGCTTTTCAGGATCCTTTTCTCCCATCCAAACATCCTCCCGCTGCTCCGGCCACCCTCCCCACTCCGGGTTTCCTAAGGAAGTGCTGGGAGTTTGGGTGCAGCTGTTCCTCTCAGTTTCGTGGCTTCTTCCCACCCTCTTGGTCTGAATTCCCCACCCCCATCCAGAGCTTCACCTATGACCTAAAAACTTAGGTTTCATTAAATTTAGGCACATTGCAGCCGGGGTGGGGGTGATGTGTGCAAAGAAACCCTCTTCTCTCCATCGCCAGTTAGGTTCATCTTGAGGTCCATGGCTCTGGTCTGGGACCCTGATGCTTTTTCTTACCTGGGCTACTGTTCTAGGCTTTTAGCCTGTTCCCATGTCTATTCTAGCTTCTATGCTTTACCATCTATTCTCCACAAAGCTCCCAGTGTGATCATTTAAACATGTAAACAGGACGTTGTCAAGCTCCTGTGTGAAACCCCCCCCCCCCATTGTGCTCAGAATAAAATAGGTTTTCAAGGGGACCTAAGAGTGTCTAAATGACCCAGCCCCTTGTCTTCTTCTCCAGAATATTCTCCCATTCTTCTCCTCCTTGCCACCCCTCCCCTCCCCACCTCCCGCAGGTGGCCGGGCAGCATGGAGTTCTCCCTGCTCTTACTCGTTCTCAGGAATACTCTCTCCTGGCCAGCTGCAGCTTCTCTCTCATCTCCACTTAATGCCATTTTCTCAGAAAGGTCTGGACCTCCCATTCTTTCCCATAGAATTTATTTTCTTCAGACAACTTACCCCTCTTTTTATTATGTATTTCTGGTCTTTGTTTAACGTGTATCTCTTTCCCATACTGGAAGCTCAGTTAGCGTAAGGGTGAAATCTGTTGGCCTCACCACTTGGATCCCCAGAGCCTCACACAGCTCCTGGTATACAGTGGGTGCTCAAAACAACATCTTGACCACAGTCACCTTAGGCACATACTGGCTGCCAAATGTTTATCCTCTATGCGATCCATCCTGGAGCGGCCAGAAGGCCTGAGCATAAGCTTCTCTAGAGCTCTCAGCTCTCAGATGCAAAGAGCCAGGGCCCCTGAGAACAGACTCGCCCTAGGGAATAGACAGGCCCACAGAGAAGATCCAAATACATGTCTGGTGATTGCAAGTTATTTAGATCACTTTCTCATCATAAAAATTGGGCTAAGAGTGCCTACCTCACAGGTCTGTTTTTTTGTTTTTTTAAATTTTATTGATGTATACTTGATTTACAATGTTGTGTTAATTTCTGCTGTACTGCAAAGTGACTCATTTATACATATATATCTTTTTCATATTCTTTTCCATTATGGTTTATCACAGGATATTGAATATAGTTCCCTGTGCTGTACAATAGGGCCCTGTTGTTTATTCGTTCTATATGTAACAGTTTGCATCTGCTCATCCCAAACTTCCAGTCCTTCCCTCTCCCCCCCTCCCCACCTCCTTGGCAATCAGAAGTCTGTTCTCTATATCTGTGAGTCTGTTTCTGCTTTGTTCGTTTCATATTTTAGATTCCATATACATGTAATATCATGGTATTTGTCTTTCCCTTTCTGACTTACTTTGCTTAGTATGATAATCTCTAGGTCCATCCATGTTGCTGCAAATGGCATTATTTTGTTCTTTTTATGGCTGAGTAATATTCCTTTATATATATATATATATATATATATATATATATAGTGGAATATATTTTATATATATCTCACATCTTTATCCATTCATCTGTTAATGGACATTTAGGTTGTTTCCATGTCTTGGTTATTGTAAATAGCGCAGGAGTGCCTGTATCTTTTCAAATTATAGTTTTGTCTGGGTATATGCCCAGGAGTGGGATTGCTGGATCATATGGCAACTCTATTTTTAGTTTTCTGAGGAACCTCCATACTGTTTTCCATAGTGGCTGCACCAATTTGCATTCCCACCAACAATGTAAGAGGGTTCCCTTTTCTCCACACCCTCTCCAGCATTTATTGTTTGTAGACTTTGTGATGATGGCCATTCTGACTGGTGTGAGGTGATACCTCATTGTAGTTTTGGTTTGCATTTCTCTAATGATTAGTGATGTTGAGCATCTTTTCATGTGCCTATTGTCCATCTGTATATCTTCTTTGGAGAAATGTCTATTTAGGTCTTCTGTCCGGTTTTCCATTGGGTTGTTTTTTTGTTATTGAATTGTATGAGCTGTTTGTATATTTTGGAAATTAAGCCCTCATCAGTCGAATCATTTGCAAATATTTTCTCCTATCCTGTAGGTTGTCTTTTCGTTTTGCTGTGCAAAATCTTCTAAGTTTGATTAGGTCCCATTTGTTTATTTTTGCTCTTATCTCACTGGTCTGTTCTCATGATTAAATGGGTGAGAGTAAGGGAAGACATTTGTAAAGTATGTGCTAGGCCCTGTACTGCATCCTTTACATATTATTAGTACATTCAGTGGGAATACATTTTATGAACGGCCATGTGATTGGAATAGCTCTAGGTAAGCAAAATTTGAGTTACTTGTTGGCATTTTAGCTCCCGGCAAATCAGAGAGAACATTGGGTAACACCGGGTTGCAATCTGTGGATGATCAGATGGAGATGGAGAATGGCTGTGCTGTTCTTTGTTGTTTCCACTGGCATTGCTCTGAGCGCTTCCCGTGGCCTCTCATTCCTCCACAAGCCTATGGGATAGGGATCTTGTTCCTGCTTTTGGAAACTGAGACTCAACCAGTTAATTGCCCAAAGTCACACCACAGAAGGAGCCTGTATTTGAATCCAGGTCTATGGGGCACCACGTGGCTGTTATGAACTGAATAGTGAAGCCCTAACCCTAGGATCTTAGAATGTGACTGTCTTTGAGATAGGGCCTTTGATTGAAGTTGATGAGGTCATAAGGGTGAGGCCCTAATCCAATATGACTGATGTCCATATAAGAAGAGGAACGATCAGGAGACTACTGGGGAAATGGCTAGAGACTTGTTAGCATTGCCTCTGCTTCCCGAAATCTGGATTCTTTCACTACATTGGTTTTATTGGTGCCAGTTACTATGCAAATCGTGTTGTGAGGGTGAGGATGAGGATATACCACAATGACTGTCAACATCCCTCTCAAAGCTCATAATCTAATGGGAGGACAAACAAACATCAATTACTGTGGTTGTGATAAAAGTGTTAAGTGGTACAGAAGCAGCAGCCTCCTGGAGTTGATGGGATCTGAACTGGGCTCGGTAGGAGCAGAGCTTTGGGAGGTGGGGGGCGATCATTTGCTGTTTCTTCTTTCTGGGCATGATTCTCCATTTGATGGTAATCCTGGCACCCCAAATCCCACAGCAGGGGTTTGGGTGTCAAGCCGGACTCTCCATGGCTTCCAGCAAAATACGGTCAGCAAATTCCTTGGCCACACAACAAGCAGAGGCTGGCTCTTAAACTCACCCGGGGTGCAGACTCCTCCGTAACTTTCTAAACTGGTGAAAAGATCAGAGCTGAGCCTGTGTTGACAAAACACTAAGAACTGGGTAAACTGGCTCCGTTCTCAAGTGCAGGCGTGGCAGGCTGATTAGCAGGGAACGGTTTCCTTTCTTCCTTGCTTGTGTGCTCCAGCCTTCCCTGAGGCCTTCCCCTGTTCTGGCCCCTGACACGGGGTAGAAGTAAAATGGGCTACGTTTTGAGCACTTTCCACGTACAGTCCTCCCAAGTTCTTTCCCACGCTGCAACAGCTTGCGAAGGGTGATGCTGAAAGGTGAAGGGAGTTTTGCTCAGAGGATGCCGCTTTCCTACCTCGCTGAACGCCTGGGGTCTCTAGCCACCTCCATGGTATCACTAACCTAGGACAAAGCTTCAGGCACTGTTTAACAATGGGGCAGAGATATGAAGCATCACAACCTTCTGACTTGAATGTCTGTCTTCAGCCCAACTAGAATTCCCCAGGCAAGTTATTAATAAAACAAAGCTGTTACCTAAGTAGCTGAAGAAAGCAGTCTGTCTTTCAAATCACTTGGGCCTTTCTTTGGTACTCAGTTACTTTCAGAAGATGATATGGATTAGATTAATTTAACAGAAAAAGAAATTGTTCTAAAGTGTATGTGGACACACACCTCAAGTGTTATTTGAGGGCCAGTCTGCCATCTTAAAAGTAAACAGTTCAGAAATCTTTAGAAAATGTCTATCGTCTCAAATATTCAACAAACATTCATAAAACTGGCTACAGTAATACTTAATGGAAACCTTTAAATGAAGGTTATGATCTGCAACTACTGATAATGAAGAATGACAGACAGCAATAAATTATGCAATCAAAATTTTAATAACAAAGATACTATTTTTAACATGGTCAAATATACTTGGCTAAGTCCAGATCTTAAAAAACAAAAGTGTCTAGCCCAACCAGTACAACCATACAGCTTTGTACAGAACATTCCATAGATCAACAGAAAATACAGTTGAGCACAAAAATAAAAAATATTTAAAGAGAATCTCTAAGCAGCATTTTATTTCTGCAAAACAGACATATAGTACTGATTAAATATCTACAAGTGCTTTTCCTTTACAAAAATACATATATTCTTAATAGACTAAGTCATTAACAATGACCTGGTAATCTTTCACTTCAATTTGAATGATTTATAAGCTAAATCTTACAACCACAAAAAGGTTTTTATTTGTATTAAGATGTTACCACTTTTGACCAAAAAAAAAAAAAAAAAAACTTAAAATATTTTATATTTCGAAGGAAAATTAGCAACATAACTGTACAACATAGTCTATGATGGGTTTATTTAGTGTGAGGGCTACTCTATTAAAAACTGGTCTTGCTGTTGTGCTGCCAGATGCAGGAACGCAGCACAACACTGGTGCTCCCCCCACAAGCTCTTGCCGACCACAGCTTCATAAGGACACTTTGGGCCCCCATCCCCACTCAAAAAAAATACAGCGAAAGAAAACCAACGCCAAACAACGTTAGGCTGATCCCATTCCATTTCGAATGTGCAGGACTCCTGCTCTGCTGGACTGATGTGAAGTGGACGGATACATAATCTATTCACTACCTCTGCACTGCCCAGAAGTATTTAATCTTCAGTTTGTACTAGATTAGTTTCTTATTCCATGAAGCTCTGAACGATGGAAGAAAACTGGACCCAGTATTTAATATGTTTCACTTGATTCTAGATTTAAAGGTAATTAAAATTAAAAAGCATTTCTGAATAATGACTCAAGTTTCGAATCCTAGAGAAAGGGGCATAACAAGTGTTCGGACACATTCTAATGAGCATTTAAAATAATTTATTTTTGTTTAATTTTGTAACTTTCTGAAAAGGAAGTGCTCGAGCATTTTAATTCTATTTGAAAATACAGTAAGGATAGCAAATAAACACACTACTTGTGAAAACTACATTACATTAGGAAGAGAATCACTTTTAAATTATTTGGGAAAATGCCACTGTTTTAAGAAAAAACTATGAAAACCCTGTAATGTATATTTGAGTACATTTTAATGAACTTTCAATCTGAACTTTTTTCAACAAAATACTATCGAACTAGGTATATCAAGTAAATCCAGAATTAGTTGGTTATTTTGTGCTTTCAAAGAATTTGAGTTTCTAGTATATTTAATATTTTTCAATTTTTTATAAACCAGATCTGGCAGACATGTTATATTCCTTATTGTAGGGATAGGTATATATCTTAAAATAATAGCATTTCATGTTTCTAACCCAGAAAATTAAAGTTATGGCAAACTCACTCATTTTTGTAATTCCCACAACCAATATCTATATCTCACTGGTATAAAGCACAGCCTGCTGGAAAATTCCTTATGGTAAACCAGAGTATATAATGGAGTGCATCCATCTTTATCCGATCCAATGCGGTTTACCAGGTGGCCTGTCAGGAAGACTTCATAATGTGAGCTTTACTTGAGGTGGCCCACAGCATGGGCTCCCCAAAAGATCGGTGTGAGGACAGGGCTTAACCTGGTGTATATGCTCTTCATCTGGGGCTTATCTTGCCGAATTTGGCTGTATGGCTAGATTCTAAAAACAAAGTCATTGCTGAGAAACAAGACAAAGAGTTACTTTAAAAAAAACCACAGGCCTTTAGGAAAATTCTGCTTTTGAGTACAGAAAATGCATTTACTTATGTGAATCCAACAGAATGCACTATTTTCTATTACAAGTAAGCATGTCCGCACTTTTACCAAAGTCTGTCTTTAATAAAGTTTCTCACATTACTAAGAACCCAGGAACTAAATAAGTATAATTTTAGTCTGTATCACCTCCATGGAATAAAAAGCTTCTCAAATTAGAATTTAAAATCTCAATTTCAATTTTCTTTTCAAAGTATGTATTTCTCCCACTTTTCATCCAGAGGGAGGCTATTTGTTGTGTTAATCTCTTTTTCACCTTTGAGGATTTCCTAAGATCTGTCAGATGGTGCTGGAAAAACAAGAAACATAGCTGAAAGGAAGTATGTTCTGATTATTGCAAGAAAAACCTGCATTTGATTGATCTTACCATGAAAATTAAGTTTAAAGCCTTTCTTTGGTGATATTTTAGCAATTACTCAAGGTTATTGCCTAATTATATAAAAGTAACTTGCAGTCTAAAAATTTCCAACCTCCAAACAGTTAAACTGTCTCTCTAACATGGTTATTAACAGTAAAATGTCTTTGGTGATAACTATTTTCTTATGAAAATCTTTCAAAAAGAGATTATTCTAACTTACAAGAGCCTATTTAGATACAAAACCATTGATAAGAGACAGGGACAGAAAACTCAAAATTTATGCAGTAAATCTAAAACAGAAATGCACTTTAGCAATGAGGCACTTTCTCTTAAATAGTTCAATAAAGCTAAACAGTTCACAATATTATATAACATACTTTTTTTCCCTTAAAGAATCATTTTAAGTTACACATAGTTGAGCAAACTCATTACATTTATAAAATGTGGCATATTAATATGGGACAGATTTTTAATGAATAAAGAAAAATACTTCTCTAAAAGTAGTTAAAAGACATCACCCCAAGGTACCTGGACCTCAGACTGAATGACCTAATACTACCTCATCAGTGAATCTTTTAGTTTATTTGTTTTTATACCTAAAAGTATTCTGTTAATCTGGAGAAAGGGCCATATTTGGATTTTTCTATTAACTAATGTGATTACTTCTGTTAAAGTGATATCTATAAATAAAGCACAGGCCTTCCTTAGATCCGAGGTTCCTTGACCCTTGTACATCTATGATATCTAAAGCAGAGAAAACAGATTACAAAATCCTTTATGGAAGTAAAGTTCTTTCAGTTTGTTGCTTAAGAAACAAGAGATTAAAGAAAAAATTTAGTTCTCCAATTTTGCAGATTCAGACGATTATTCCTATAGGCTATTTGTATAAGGAGTTTATCTTATTAGCACCCCAAGTTTGTAAAACTAACCACCTGTATATTTTTGCCTGTAAATTTTTCTATACCTCGTTTCTTACAAATCCCACAACCTGACTCAGGATAATTAACTAGGGATTAGTGTATTACTAGACATGAAAGTAGTCCCATACTTAGAAAACCATAGTTGAATATATATGAAGAAGTCTGTGGTTCTAATAGTAATACCACATTACTCAGGACCATCATAAAACGTGTACCTTTCCCCATATAACTGATGCCCTTCTTTATGCAAGGTTTTCACATGTTTTGGCACATATTCCATTGCATTTCAATAAAAGTGTTAATATATTAACATTAAATAAAGGAATTTTATATAAAAGTATTCTCAATTCCATAATTGCTTCCTATATATTTCCTTGGAAAACAGTGACACTACATAAGATGAGGCAACAAGCCAAATTTAATGAGATCATGTATATAAAACTCATTTAAGGCTGCGAGTTTTGTCTGGGGACCCAAAAACATCCAGGTCTCACTTGTGGTTTTTAAAATGCACTCTCAAATTATTTTAAGTTAATTAAAATCAGCTTCCATAAGTAATCACTGACCTAGATGTGACAAGTTTACAAGAAATCTAAAAATTTCTTAGGGATGTCAGGGAACTGCATTTGACAGCGTAGCAAAATAATTTCTGTAGCTGGGGAGTAAATTCAGTTTCTGGTTTAGGGTAACGGTCTGTGCCAACCATTTTTAAAGAGTTAACAAAAATCTGCCTTTTAAATTCTCTTTGTGAGCCCCTCCAAGCACAAACACAGTCTAACAAAGTGAAATTTTAAAAGTATTGCCATAACCTTTTTCACAAGTCAGGCCAAAAACAACAGAAAACTTTAGACTTTTTGACTTAAAACAAAGGTATAAGGAAAAGATAATTATGACGTTTCAGCCTTTTATATTGTGAAATGCATCAAGATTTAGCTGTATTTTGTATGTGTTTCTTGGTCGTACACTGTTTTATTTCTAAGAAGCATTTTGAGATTCAGAAGGCATTACCTTGTGATACATTTTACTGGAAAATGTAGCACATCTACTATGTATACAGTATAAAAACTATGTGTGTAACACACAGATTGTGCTCATGTCAGATTTCTAGAACAAATATTTTTTCCTAACTTTCAAGATTACTTCCTAAGTATTTCAGAGGTTAAATTTGAAACTGAGGAAATAGGCCTAAGTTTCAAAGCAATTAGTAAAACTTAATTTCCAAAGAAGTTTATGAAAAATAATGCAAATGTTAAGAGGTTTAAAATGAATTTCTTCATATAATTTAAGGTGACAAGACTTTTTTTGACTTGCAGACTCGTCTCAAAATGAGTGGAAGACTTAAAAAAAAAATGCAAAATCAAGGACATTATCATAGCTCTGACCTTAAAGAACTTATGTATAAAACAATATAATCCCATTTCCCCCTGATTACTACAGGATCTAAAATGAAATATCCTCAAACCATTAATTCTGGTTAGCATATTTATCTATTACACTGCATTCTGTCTATTTTATACGTATGGTTTGGAAATGTGACAGGTTACTAACAGTTTTAATCTACAGTTGCTTTGAGATTTTTGAAATCCATAAAATAGCTAATGTTACCTGCTCTAAAAATCCTAATAAATCATCATAACCTTCTGCATGCCACAGTGACACACACCTAAGGCCAACTGAAAAAGGGAAACAATGTACTTCATTAGATAAGAGCCACAGTATAACAATGCACACATAAAGTGGGCTACACGACGGCGATGACATTTCATGAGGCAGCACCCGCTCGTCATAAGGCATTATGAAAGATTAACCTCACTTACACATTAATTTTGTTAGAAGTAAATGTGATCAGCTGCCAACATTTCAAATGGTTGTGAATCTCACTTCAGCTCTCCAAGAAGTCACATACGTTTTCTGGAGGGTGAACAGGCCCTCCCTGTGCGACTGGTAGGCTACACAGACAGATGACTCAAAATGCCTACAATTATAATGTGCTCTAACGTAAAGAACAACTGGAATTCTTCCCCAAAGGACTTGCACACTCAAGAGTGAACTATTTTGCACACAAAAAGCTTACTGAGAACAGGACAGTGGCTCAAGGACCACTTTTCTAAATATATTTCCCATACAAAATAATTTCAAGATATAATAATTATTAGTTCCTTGTACAGTACTCTATTTAAACAAGAATTAATCAAATAGTAAGCATGTGAAAACTGCAACACCACAAAGATTGAGCCATATTACTAGTGTAATCAAACATTAGAACAATCTTGGAACAGGCAAGCAAAATATTCAGAAGGCTGGATCGTGGCTGCACACCTAACTGATTTCAACCATGACTTGTATTGTACACTGTGAGACAGCACAGATACCCTATGCAGATGGTTCAGTAGCAGAATGGCACTTGGTTTGCTCTTAATAGAAACAACAAAAATGTAACTGACAATTCAGAGACAGACAATGGCCTTATTCGCATGCTGAAAATCTGGTTGTGTCCCTCCAGTCCACACACCGTTCACTGTGCAGTCTGTCGATGAGTAAACACGTAGTGCAGGATTCATTCAGTGGGATCTAGGCCCCGTGGTCTAACCAAAATCAATTCTTGGTCGATACTGCAATACCATGGGGTATGACTATAAAATAAAAACAGATGATGGATAAGACTGCTGATACAAAAATAATATAGATTATACACGAAAGACTTTAAGAACGTGCAGTTATAGCTTACAGTATTTCCTGCTACTGGTGATGATTACGACAATTAAGGTTGTAATTATCATTAAGACTATATTTTTAAACGGCTACTATTTTCTAGAATCAGTCAAGTTTTCCATAACTGGCAACAAAGGTGAAGCTGGAAGGCCCGCAGATGTCATACTGCTTGCGTATGTGAATACTACTAATGTTAATACTTAGGGCGAGGCAGGGCCTGTGCGGAGGATGGAAAGCTCTCACCTGCATTCACCTGTGGGGCTGAACAAGACAAGCCCGCAGGCTGGACTCCGTCAGGGCTGCTGTTTGTGAGAGCCCACTGAGTCACGAATTAACAGAGACCTCCTGCTATGAATCTAGGAAAACTGGGATAGTGTTTACAAATCACACATCTTAACTTTGACACTTCTTTTCAGGATTGAAAACTTAACTGTCATTTAAAAAATGTTGAAAAACAAGTAACTAATTGTTAGACGAAACCGCCTCCTTTCAATAGTTGATACTGCTAAATATTTGGACTTGACTATTATATAATTGAATGGTTCAGACTGTCCTTCTGTTTTGCTCTATGTAGGGAAGGTATCATACATCAACATACAGCACTAGAGAGGAAACAGCTTGCTGTGGTAAAAGCCACACTGCTACTTCTGTGTCTTTTTTACCCCTTGTTTTGTCATATCACATAGAACTCAAACATCAAAGTCAGAAAGGGTCTGAAGAAACAATGGTTTTCCTTTTCTTAAAGGTGCAGATTCCCCTTTTTAAAATGAAATTACCAGGAGCTACTTTTATGAAAACAAGAAAGGGCTGAGATGGCTACTGACTTGTTTCCCCCCTTGTCTCTGTGTAGGTGAATGCAAAAATCCTGTCTTTCTTTCCTATAGACAAAAGTGGTAGACTGAGATTCCAGAACCCTGAAAATGACTGTTTCTGTAGGTATCATTGCTATGCTACATCCTGGGAAGTCTCTCTCACCATTCAGCTCAGGGTTGGACTGGAGGGTAGGAATGAAAATTCCTAGATCTTGCTGTTCCCAGCTTAAGAAGTAAGGTGGCGCCCTACAGTTTTCTAAGGACTGGAGTAAAAGTCACAGTCTCTCAGGGTTTCCATGGTCTAAATCTACTGTGGTTAAATTTTGCTTCCTTGTTTTTTTCTTTTCTTTTTTTTTTTTTTGGCGGTACGCGGGCCTCTCACTGTTGTGGCCTCTCCCGTTGCGCAGCACAGGCTCCAGATGCACAGGCTCAGCGGCCATGGCTCACGGGCCCAGCCACTCCGCGGCATGTGGGATCTTCCCAGAGCGGGGCACGAACCCGGGTCCCCTGCATCGGCAGGTGGACTCTCAACCACTGCACCACCAGGGAAGCCCGCTTCCTTGTTTTTATTTAAACTTTTTTCTGTTCCCTCTGAATCAGAATATCTGTGAGTGGGACACAGAAATCTGTATTTTACAAAACTCCCTGGGTTTTCTGAAGTTCAGGCAGAGTTGGAGACTGCTACCTAGACATCGTATTAACCTAACTTGACTACTTCCCATCCTACCTGACCCAACCCAGAGCTTGCCTCTCATTATAATAATCTTTCTAGCTTTGCTTTCCATTCCTGTTGAATCTGCATACTTTCTGCAAATAATTAAGTCACTCGTTCAAAAATCTATTCATCATGCGCAGAAGAATCCATCACCAATTCTACTAGGATGTAGGAAGAGAGGGAAGTAAAATGCCTTGGTCGTCAGTGGTTGGGATTTTCTCAGTTTTTGGCTGAAAATGGTTTTCTCTTCTCCTCCAAGTAACCATTTGTATGTGTGTGTGTCCTATGACAACGTGAAGTTTAAGAATTATTGGTGTTACAAAACTGGAAATGGTTAAGGTATACTTTAAGTCCTATTTGTGTTTCAGTTTGCCTTCTGAAGTAAAATGGCACTGCCCGCACTGTAATGAAATGTGGCCTATCACTCCTCTTAGTGTTATGGGGCTCCACTGAGTGGAGACTGCCAGTCCTCGGTCTCATCATTTACTAAAAGAATCCATACTTCCAAAGTATATGTATTTCAAATGTGATAATTTTAGAAAATGATAAAAATTGGCTGGTTGATGTACTATTTTTCTTAAAAAATAAATTATTTACCATAAAAGCAACTTGGTTTTAGATTTAGAAAATATAGAAAACCACCAAGAAAAAAAGGAGAATCATTTAAATCCCACACCCAAAGATAACCACCACAGTCATTTTAATGTACATCCATCTAGTCTTTTTGTCTACATTATTTTTCTTTTTAAAGCTGGAATCACGCTACACATATTGTTGGGTAAATAATTTTGTCCATAAAAGAATTTTGTCCATTAAAAAAATTCCATAAACTTATTTCTACAGTATTTAATATGGTCATACATGATCACTTTTAAAGGCTACATATGATACCTTTATAGAAATGTACAATAAATTATCAACAAATCTTTTACTGCATATTTTAGTTTATTTTTCTTTTTTTTTTTTGCTATTATAAATTTATTGTGACCCAATGATCTATTCCCCACTCCCCACCCTATCTCCCCTGCACCCTTAGGGTTGGTTCCTAGGAGTAGAACTGCTGATTCAGACAGCATAAGCATTTTAAAAAGGCTTTTTGGTAAATGCTATCACACTGGACTTTAAGAAAGTTGTTCTATTTTTACATTTCTGAAAGAAATATGAGTGCTCATTCTTCAGGAGCCTCATCAATAATGAGTACTATTCCTTTCCTCTCTCTTAATTTGGTAATTTAATACGCATAAAATAGTATTTTATTTCTTCTTCCATTTTGACTTCTAAATAAGTTAACCATCTTTATACTAGCCAGCTGTGTTTCCTTCTTTTGTGACTTGTCTTATCATGTCTTTTGATTTTTCTACGGACAGGTGAACTCTGTCCTACAGATTTGTATGGATTCTTTACGTATTAGGGCAGCAAAACTTTCTGTCATATATTGCAAATATTCCTTATTTATGGTATTTTTGCCATGTACTTTTCAGTATTAGTAGTCAACTTGGTTTGTTTTCTTTCCTTTTACAAGTACAATGAGAAAGGCCATCCTCACTCTGAGGTTAGTTAGCTATACTCTCTTCCTGATCTTTGATGGTATCATTTTTAATGTGTACCATTTTAGCCATGAAAAACACCTATAATGGGAGGTATGGATTGAATCCCCCCACCACCCCATCACCACCACCAAAAGTCTCAGGACAATTAACTGAAAACAAACCCTACTAGATCACATCCCACCCAACATCTATGCTCCAAGTTCCCCGATACCCGGTCAACTACTGTCTCTGCTCCAGGCCCTTGGCCGCCTTGCAGCCCTCAAACCACCAGACACGACCACATCTCTGGATCTTTGCACTGCGTGCCCTCGGCGTAGAGGGCCCTACCCCAGATAGACACACAGCTCTTACTCTCACTTCTTTTTGATCAAAAATCCCCAACTCAAAGAGGTCTTCCCTTGGCTATCTTATCTAAAATATTCTATTTATCTACTTTAATTTTTCTTCTAACACTATAAATTTTACTCATTTACCTTTCATCTGTTATCATTAGAGTATAGGCTCCATGAAGGAAATGAATTTTTTTCATTTTTACTTCTGTGTTCCCAGGGCCTAGAAGATTGCCCAGTGCATAATTAAGGGCTCAATAGATACCTGTTCATCTTTTTACCCTCCACTAATTTGAAATACTCTTGATAGATTCATGTTCCTGAGCTATTCTTTTTATTCATGTGTCTATGTTTAAGATAGTACCAGATTTTAATTACTTCGGCTTTAAAATACATTTCAGTAGGTGGCCATGAATGTGCCCCGTGATCACTCATTTAAAAATGGGACTGACCAGAGGCACCAAGTTATATTTCCTGATGAACTTTAGAATGACTGACTTTGTCAAGTTAAACAAGAATCTGGTAAAAATGTGTTTGAAACTATATTAAACTTCATAATTTAATTATGGGAAGAACTGACATCACTCTAATATTTAATGTACTAAATTTCTTGTGTGCAAAGTGGGATTGTGGTTACATATGAGAAGGTCTTTGATCTTAGGAGACATATGCTGAAGCATTTAGAGGTCAACTGTCATGATACGTGCAATTTAATTTCAAGCGGCTCCATAAAGAAACAATAGATATATTTATAAAGAGATTAACGAGATAAGGAGAAGAGGAAGAAAGGGAAAGGGGGGCAAAAACTGTAGCAAAATGTTAATTGGTAAATCTAAGTAAAAGTAAATGATACTCCTTTGTATTACATCAACTTTGTTGTTGTTTTGAAATTTTTCAAAATAAGAAGCTTGCAGGAAAAATTAGGACTTAACATTCAAATTTTATCAAATGCCTTTTCAGCATCTACTAGTATTTATTTGACTTAGTGTTTTTAGGATATAATATGTATATAATTTCCCTCTCCCCAGCATGAAGCCATTCTTGCATTTCTGATAAAAATACTACTTGGTCTTGGTTTATCATTCTTCTAGCATATTATTTTAGTATATTTAGTATGTTTTTATCATCTTTGTTTTTGTGTTCAAAATAAGATTTGATACTCATTTTCTAATTGCAGGTTCTCTGTCAGTTTTTGCTTTCACGATTATGTTACCTTTGTAAAATGAATTTGGAAAAATTCCATCTTTTTCAATGACTTAAACCAATTTAGAATGAGAATGATCTATTCCTTGAAAATATGAGGGAACGTGACCATTAAAAGTAGTTTTATATTTAGGTATCTGTAATTTAATTTTTTTTGTCTTCCATAATTTAGTGATTCACATTTTCTTCTTGGGTGAATGTTGGTCCACTATTATTTTCCTAGAAAACTGTCTATTTCATGAAATTTTCACAAAGTTAAAAAATTTAATAGCATAAAGCTACACATATAATAATACTTTCTTATAATAGTGATAATTTTTTCCTTGAAATTTTCTAGGTGATTTTTGGCTAAAGATGTTCTGACAGGACTATACTCTATAATGAAGTGTTGAAGTCAGAAAAGGAAGTGTGTGTGGATTTTTGAAAATTTGGTCTTATTCTAGTTCTCTAAAACTTTAGATCAGAGTTTAAGAATATCTTTATTTCTCAGGAAATAAACAGACATCAGTGCCAAGAGTAAAAGCAAAAAGCCATGTATGTATGAGTTATAACTAAAGGCAGGAGCATCACTACAATTCATCTCAAAATCAGCCGTGAAGCTGAAGTCAGCTGAAACATCTACGCATATCTCACCAGCTCAGTTAAATTATTTACTCACCCCTCACCCTCAACTGCATAATATAAGGAGAAGTATGATTTTTTTTTCTCTAAATGATTTTCTATTGGCCTTCATAGTTGCTAAATGTGCTTACTCCATTACTAAAAACAACAGGACTTAAAAAGTGTGTATTAAGAAACACACATTTTAATGACAGTTGGGGATTTCCACAATCACAGCACCGACAATGAGACTGAGGGAAATTCTAGATAAAATGCTAATTTAACATTTTCGATTTGAAGTGGTTCTTCTAATACTTAACATATAATTATTTGTCCCAACCCTAAAACTGCAACATCAGAGGTAAGTCTGCTAGTTAAGTTTGTTATATAATTACAATTCTCCTTTCTTGGCTCCAAGGAAATAATTATGAAGACTACTTTAATTTCTGGGATAAAAGAACAATGGAGGTTTTTAAGAAATGCCATGGTTAATCCATGGATTAAGGGTGATCATAGATCATCTCTACACTCAACAGTAATTCTTACTATTCTACACTTAGTCTCTTCTGTTTTCCAAATTTTTTAAATGTACTTATATTAGATAAACTTTTCTCAGGTATGTTCACGTTTGCTCAGTGCATTACTAAATCAGTTCACTATCATTTCTGCGCTAGAACAGGTAACTCAAGTACAGTCCTTAGGACAGGGCCTAGTAAGCGAGCTCACAACTGCATTGAGCTGTTGCTGTTATTTAGCTTCACCTAATCTGGCATTTTATCTTTCACTTGTGGGTGAATGATTAATTAAAAACACACACACACAAAGAAGTGTTAAGTATAGAGCAGAGATCCAATATGGAGCAGAGATTTCTCATGGGCTGAAAGCGGTAATTATTAACAATTCCTGATGCATAAATAATGGCCTGAACATTTATAACTTCATTTTTAGTTTGGCAAAATTAAAAAGATAATTCAAGAGAACTAAAATAATGGGAAACTTTGGGGATATAAGTTGAAAAGATGAAGTTTTGTAGCTCAAGTAAGTCTTAGTTTTGCAAAGTTACATGTCTTAGGAACTTGAGTTTGGGGTGAAAGCGTCACCTTTGTGGCAGGCAGGCATCAGAGGGTCATATGTACAGTCGTGAGTGCCTCTTACCTGATACAAAGGGCCATCCTGAGGGCAGACTTGCGAAGCTGAGCAGTTCAGACACCGAAACTGCGGAGGAGATGAACTCATCAGATAAGAGGCATCCACAACTGGATACATATTTAAAATATTTTAACGTCAAACATGAGTCAACATGATTAAGTAAACACTTTCCAAAATATGGTAGTTGTTTTTGGAAAAAGTCTTTAATAACTTAGTGACTGGTAAATTTTAGCTTGAAATTATTTTAGTCTCTCGATATGAGTTTTGTTAATATTCTGCAAATATTTACCAAAACGGTGACCTATCCTTTCCATCTCCTCTTCAAATACTAAATTCCTGAGAAAACCCTCGCCTTCTCAATCCAGGAGGGGCACCCTCTTTCTTCCAACTTTTCCTGTGAGTAATCTCTCCTAGATCTCCTCTTTAACCACCCTGAGAGGGAACACTGTTTGAGGATCTCAGAGCTCTGAGAGGGGCAGGGAACTGGCCTCAGCCTGTAAGTGATCCATGTTCTGTTTTAGATTAGGTTCTTTATATTCCTCCGATTAGACCCTTAGTCTCCATAACTATTTTAATAGCATTAGATTTTGAGCTCTTTGAGTCTGACTCTTATTCATATTTGCAATCTTAAGAGCTAAGGCACAGAACTGGCACACAGCAGCCACTCAAATGTTTTATGAGTAAATCAATGAATTAACATATTTTTAAACCAGTGAGTAGATGCATTTCTAAATCTACCATCTCTTAACGGTTAACCATTCATATTAAAAAATCATTCCCAAATCTTGATTTTTCAATATTATCCTGAACCCTTATTAAGCATAAACATTTGAACTGTAATGGAATTATGAAACATAACACACTTTAAAATTATGCATATATGAATTCAACATCGTGTGCTTCTTCAAAACAGAAAAAAAAAGATTAAAAATATGGGGCTTCCCTGGTGGCGCAGTGATTGAGAGTCCACCTGCCGATGCAGGGGACACGGGTTCGTACCCTGGTCTGGGAAGATCCCACATGCCGCGGAGCGGCTGGGCCCGTGAGCCATGGCCGCTGAGCCTGCACGTCCGGAGCCTGTGCTCCGCAGCGGGAGAGGCCACAGCAGTGAGAGGCCCGCGTACCGCGCAAAAAAAAAAAAAAAGTGAGATACAAATTAACCAAGATAAATCTATCATCCCAGAGCAGGTTTTTAAAATATACTTTGGAAGAATATTTAAATAAGCAATTATTAAAACAACTATACTGGTAGCTTTTAAAATAAAATTTTAGATATTTTCCATTTCCTGAAAGACTTTAGCAATTTTTTCTCTAGAAGTTAGTCCTTGAATTTCTGTACTGGGCTCATTAACATGCTGTAAGACACACCCAGCACTGCTATCGTTGACAACCTTCCCCCTTCTCTCCGAAGACTCCCCACACTGTGGCCTACCAGACTTTGCCTAACTATGCAAGTCCCAAATAGCATTTAACAAGTAAAGAGGGTAGAAAGAGGCAAATTTCACTGTTTGTTTTTGTTTTGTTTCCTATTAATCTCTTTGGTATCAGTCAAGGTAGATGTTTGCTTTTCCTAAACTTGCTTGGTAATGCAAAGAAAGCAAAGCAAGGCAAACGTGGTGCAGTAACTTTAGGTAGGGACTGGCGGGGCGGGGGGGGGGGGGGGGGGGGGTTGTTGGAAGAGATAAAACCAACCAGGATTATCTGGGAAAAGGGGGAATCCTGAGAGTAGGTACTCAACCTACCCAAGGAAAGGTAAGCAGGAAGAACATGAGTTCATGGTGAAAGCTGAGGCTGAAGAGACAGAGATATTAACAGTTAGCTTGCAGACATGAGACTAAGTGTAGGAGGAGAGAATTATAATAATAATGAAAGCAAACATACATAAGCTATTAATAAAATAACATTTATTATGTCCGGCACTCTGCTAAGTACTTTATTATATAATATTTCATTAATTCTTACTAAAATTTTTCAAGATAGGTATTATTACCCCAATTTTAAGGACCAAAAAACTGAGGCAAAACTATGCAGCGTGATACAACAGGGAGGAAATAGCTGCAAAATACATAATAAAAGATGAATATCTAGAATACATAAAGAGCTCCTAGGAGTCAGTAAGAAAAAGATAAAGTTCACAATGGAAAAAGGGGCAATAGATATGGAAAGAAACTTCACACAAGAAATACAAAATTGAAAATATGAAGTGTTGGTGAGGGTATCAGAAAATGGGCACTCATACATTATTGGTATGACTATAAACTGCTAAAAACTTTTTAGAGGACAATTTATCAGTACCTATCAAAATTTAAAACATGCATACTCTGCTGTAAATCCACATCTGGAATTTAGCCAATAAATATGCTTCCACATGTGCAAAAAGATATATACACTGGAACACAGCATTGTTTGTCATGTCACGATATTTGAAAAAAATCTAAACGAGTCAAATCAAACGAGTATATTAATCAAATTATGCTACAGCCACACAAGTGGAATACTATAAATTTGTTACAAATAATTATTTTAAAATTTACTGATTCTCCACAAGACATATTAACAAATGAGAAAAAGAAGCTGCAAAACAATACATATGATCCCATTTATGTTTCAAAAAATGTGATGAACACTGCATGGATATTATAAACAGAATCCATGTAATTAGATTGGCGATTAAGTCCCTTCCAAACTGAGGTCTAATTCTTCAATTCTACACCTCAATTTATGGATATGGAAACTACAGGGCAGGTCAGTGGTCATGGATCATGTCCCCTAAAATCATCTTACTCAAAGGGTGGCCCCAAATATCAGGTGCACAGACAACGCCTGGGAGCTTGTCAGAAATGCAGAATTTCTGTCCTCGCCCCAGAACTACTGAATCAGAATCTGTATTCTACCAAGATTCCCCAGGTGTTTTGTGATTTGCATTAAAGTTTGCGAAGCAATGGTTTAAAAAAAAGGTACCTTTTCTCCTACTAATAAGCAAAAGATGAACACCAATCTTGAGGTGCAAATACTGTTATGAACTGAAAAATTTCTGGGACTTAGAGCTAAGTTTGTCTGGATATTTGATTCCTAAAGATAAAAGTCTTTCAAAAATGCATCACAATGCGCTTCCCTGGTGGCGCAGTGGCTGAGAGTCCGCCTGCCGATGCAGGGGACACGGGTTTGTGCCCCGGTCCGGGAAGATCCCACATGCCGCGGAGCGGCTGGGCCCGTGAGCCATGGCCGCTGAGCCTGCGCTCCGCAACGGGAGAGGCCACAGCAGTGAGAGGCCCACGTACTGCAAAAAAAAAAAAAAAAAATCATCACAATGAAGACAAGGATCCAGAAAGAGCACAGAGGACAGAAAGCAGGCTGAGCCTGAAGTGAAACCGTCCCAGGATAAAGGGGAGGAGTGGCCCAGATGCTGTGTGGCACAGGCAGAAATGTCCTGTTCCTGAGGAGTGGAGGCAAAACTGACTCCCCGAGGCTCCCCCCCAGGAGTCTAGCAAGAGGACAAGGCCAAGAGGTGATCTGAATACGGGGGATCCTGCCTGAGGCAAAAGACCCAGAAAGGCAGAGGTGGCATCCAACATGAAGAGGGAAGAAAATCACAGACTCAGAGGCACAGAGAAGAGTCCAGAACTTCAGAGGGCACCCCACAGCACCAAACAGAATAAAAGACTGCAAATGCCAGCCAAGTCAATCAAGAAATTTAATACAATGCCAATCACAATCCCATTCTCAAGCCCACCTAAACAATAAAGGGAGAAAACTAGCCAACACAATTAAAAAAAAAAATAATGAGCTTTTTCCTAACAGATGCTGATAGACATCATAAAGTAACCTAGAAGGCCCAACTATTTTCCTTTTAAGTTAGTTTGGACTTTATTTAAATATATCCCAAAGAAAATGGACAATTGAGGAGTTTTAGGTAGGGCTGTTATGTGATCAGATTTTTATAAAAGCTATAATGTGAAATGCTGGTGTAGGATTCAGCCCTACTCAGAAGAACAAAACAATGTCCAGGAACATAGATATACACATCTGCATGTGTACACATATGTCTAGATACATATGCACAGATAACGGTGACATCTCAAAACAATGAGGCAAAGTATGACTTATTCAATAAACTATTTCTGGCAAAAAATTCTTAGAATAAGTTTTAGAGTCTTAGCCTTGTTGTAGGTGTGTGTGTGTAAATGAACAAATCCCAGGTAGATTAAAATGTTTAATATAAAAAAGTACCAGAAGTAAGTGAAAGAACCATAAGGCGGTCATTAGTTTAGGAAATATGCCGACCCCAGCCCAAGACACAGCCAGTTAGCAATGCCAGTAGAGACAGTAACGAGAGCTTTTCAGACAATCTGGCATCTTGCTGGCAATGAAGGGTACAGATGGGAAAGGATGTGACTGCAATAAATATGCTGGAAGGGGCTTAATCAAGAAAGAATTGTTTTATTGTTAGTTTGTCCATTCACTCCAACTGTCAGAATTCATCAATTATAATAACTCATAATTAACTGGAACATGAGCAAAAATTTAAAATTTGTTTAACAGAAAACAAATGGGAAACAGACTGAAATAAACAAAATGACCTTTAAGCTATATTTTGCCTAACTACTACCTTATAAAAGACAAAACTTTCATTCAATTTACTCTTCAAACAAATACTTACTGAGTATCTGTACTAGGCACTGCTTTAGGTGCTGGGGACTGAGCAGTGAAGAAATAATCACCCCTGCCCTCAGGCTACATTTTAGTTGGGGACAAACAATAAACATACAGAAGAGGTATAGTGACGGTATGAAATACTGTGGAGAATGGCAAGGCATGACAAGGGGTTAAGAGTGCCAGATCAGGAGAGGGGTTGGACTATTAACGGAAGTCAGAGGCCTCACTGAGGAGGGGATGTAGAAGCAAAATTCTCTGGGTGAAGGGGGTAAAGGGAACAAGTTAGGTGGATATTTGGGGAGGCAAGGGCAAGCCTGGCATGTTAGAGGAAACAAACACAGAGGCCAGTGAAGCGAGAGGGAGGGAGCAAAGGGTAAGAGCAAAGATGTCTTTGGGGAAAACTGTGTGGGGTCCACCATCTATAGGTCCCTGGAAGGACTTTGGCTTTTATCTAAATGCCATTAGATGGTACGGGATAATTTAGAGCACAGAAGCGACATGTTCTAACTTGTGTTAAGAGGGTCACTCTGGCTGCTGTGTTGGGTGAAGATGGGAGGGGGCACAGGTGGCAGCAAGAGTAGAAGCATGGGATAGGGAGGGTGGGAGGGAGACGCAAGAGGGAGGAGATATGGGGATATATGTATAGGTATAACTGATTCACTTTGTTATACAGCAGAAACTAACACACCACTGTAAAGCAATTATACTCCAATAAAGATGTAAAAAAAAAAACTAAAACACACAGCTGTGAGAAATTCAAGACGTTAAAAAAAAAAAAAAAGAGTAGAAGCATGCAGCCCAGTTAAGAGACATCTATAGAAATTCTGGAGAAGAGTGACAGTGGCTTGGACCAGAGTGACAGAAGAGGAGGTGATAAGATGTAACTGGATTCCCATTACTGTATTTTGACGGTAGAGGTCAAAGAATTTGCTAAGGATGGATGAAACTAATCAGGACTGACTTTAGGGATTTGGGTCTGAGAAACTGGAAAAATGGAACTATTAATCTTGGAGCTGATGAGAATGTGAAGGCCGAGGGAGAAACAGGTTTAGAGGAGGAGGACACACAAAAAACAGGGTCGTCATGCCAAGGAAATGAAATGGGCCACTTCTTCACTGCTGTGCTAAGTGTGAAATGTGGCATCTTTTTCCTATTTATTGGGTGTTTTTGCCTGAATAAAAATAAGGTACTAAACCATTTTTCTGAACCAATTTTTATTAAAATATGCCTTAACCAGGGAATTTAAACTATTCGGAAATGTGTAATCGAAGCGTAACTGTAGTGAAGACTGGTTTCTCTTTATTAATAACAATTTCTATGAATTAGCTCTTCCATGTTTTGACATTAAAATAACTGGCAGTGTGGGAGACCTTTGGGAAGGGATCTGGTGAAGGACAAGTGAGTATCAGTAGATGTCTTGCAGTGGATGATGAGTTACAGCTCTTCAACCTTAAGGCAAACCTATTCATAATGATGATATCAAGCACTAACACATACTGAAGTGTCCAGTGAACTATCAAAGAAAGCTAAAATTACACCAATATTGTGGTATTACTATTATGTGTAATATCACAATATTTAGGCCCCAGCAGGGCCAGGCAAGAGAACTGACTACCTCTGTAATCTGCACTTGGTACCCAAAACATTCTGGTTAGGTGGATTAAACGAGAGTGATGTATGTAGAACCATTAAAAAATATATAAAATGTCATAGGCAAGTAGTAATTTACCAAATACAAAGACAATTAGAATTTAAAAAAAAGGAGCCCTAGAGAGGTTTCATGAGTTCCTCAAGGCACACAACCAGTTGGTGGCTGGGACTAGAACATAACTTATTCCTCCTGGTCACGAGAACTCAGCCTCACAAGGAAGGCGTCATCCAAGTGGGATGTGAATGGAAAAAAATTCTGAATTAAGAAGTTACGTGCTTCATTTATTATTGTATCATACCAAGACAGTTCTTCTGAAAAAAAAAAAAAAAGTTCCATAGATGTTTACATTCAACATAAGTATGTTTTTGAGCCACTGTAATTGTGTGAGGCTGCATTTCTTAATTTTGTGTTTTTTATAATTACTACTGTATTCCTTACTGCTACATATCAGTCTTACAATCCCTAGCCCCTCAAATTTCCCTAATATCAATGTTACATATAACTCAGATAAAATACACTTGAACCTTCTAATTAACCCTAATCAAAGATATAGTTCAAAATACAAACTCCTTTCGGGTTTTTTAAAAAATTTTCTTAGTTTCCTCCTTTTAATCATCTCTCCCATATTGCCTGGGGCCTAAGGCACGGCAATCTAATTCTGGCATCAGAAACCACTGCAAACTCACTTACCCTTCGGTCCGATTTTATACTTTCAATGTAAAGTCGGTACCTGAAAAAAAGATTATCTAGATTCTACCCTATCTGTTTCCTCTACCACAAACAATATCTTAACCATTAAACATACTAGTCAGGGCAGAACTTAAAAGTTCCCATAATTTACTGGAGTTTAAAAAAATGTAAGTGCTATCTCCTCCGTCTCTAGGTTAGCTGAGTTCTGAACATATTCAAACTGATGTTTTAAACTTACCTTAAATATAACAAAACCACGTCTAACACAGATCTCGGCCTTGTACTTGGGACCAACTATCATGGAGTAGCTGAGAAACAATAAGAGGAACCAGTTTCTTCTTTCCCAAGCTAGTTTTTTTTTTTTTTTTTTAAAGTGTCTAAGTAACTTAAGTTTGAATAACATAATGGTAAAGAACTAAATATACACATAGGTATATAAAAGCAATTTACGTTTTCGCCTCTTAGTCGCCATCTTGTCATGTAGATGAACTCCATAGTATGATCCTTCCCCATAATTTCACCATTGCACAGCACATCCAACTTTAAAAAGAACAGTTACAGATCCATTAACATAAATAATTCTCAATTCATAAGTGTTTTACATTTTTTTCCCCAAATTTCAAAAAAGATTCAAATACTTGTATCAAAATAGAAGTAGTGTCCATTATTTGAGACGAACACTGGATCTTTCTATTAAAAGCACGGGCTCATCTCATTGGTATTAACAATTCAGATATAATTAACATGAATCACTGTCTGTCTTGTCCCACATACCTCTATCTCGAGTTCATCACCTAATTCTGAAACGCAATGTGAACCTTCTTAGTCTATGTCTCTGGGCAGCCTTTGAGATTTAGACATATTTCTGTGATTTCTTACTGAATGAGAAGAAATTGTGGAAACCTTATAATTCCTCATGGCACATTTGGCTTATGAATTCATCTCTCATTTGAAGGAGCTGCTTTCCTCCTCTGCATTAGTTTATATTTGCAGCGGGTAAATGAATGGATATGGATACATGATTTTTGGGTGCTTCAAGGCATTCAAGCTGACAGAACAATTAGGACCAGGCCACAGGCCTGCATCTCCCAGGGCTCTCCCACCTCTCTGCTCTGCTTAGCTGGTAACCTGCATAATATTTACCAGGCCATCTTCCCACCTTGTATGGAACTTCAAAAAAGGGTCATACTTATCAGTGCTCACTTTTGCTCTAGAGCTGCAGCCACCAAACAACCCCTGCTGCCCCCAGTCCTTAGCAAGGCCACAGGAGCTGTGGCTATGATTTACGAATTCAACAAAGCATCATTAAACAAGCATTTATTATAGATCCCTATAAATAAAACATTTCGGTTTTCTAGAGATTAAAAGCAAACTGATAGGATTTAAAGTATGGAAAGGAGGAAGAATGGCTTTTAAATAATTCTTGTCTGGCTAGACAGAGACTGGAGTTTTGAACTTTAAGTCTAAAATGAGTATAGTTCCAATTGTACTAGATAAATTATTAGCTAAATTATATTGATTTCTGGATGATTTATGGTGACTTAAATGGACCTCAGAATGTTTTTCAGACACCATTTTGTTTTTAAAAGAACAAAGTAGATAGTTTCATTTTCTTTATCTTGCCTGTAAAATAAATTCATAAGCAAAGAGGTAAAGGGACTTACTTAGGATGCAATTCCCAACTAGGTACGCAGCTTCCATTATTGTCATTTGAAAACCAAACCATCCTGCCCCAGTTACCAGTGCTGTTACAGACGCTTCAGCTGTTAGGAATGTCATTAAATCATCCCCTTACATGTGGGGCAGCAAAATAAGGGGTGGAACAGTAAATATTACTAAAAATCATAGGGAAAGTTCTTTGCATTGGGATAGATAAGGAGATTCAGTGAATTCAGTTTCTCCCCCTTCCATCCTTTCTATAGAAAAGTCTACAGAGAAATGTATGTAGTAAGTGCCAGTGGTAAGACTGTATGAGAGCAACAGTCCTCTCAGCTCTAACAACCTCCTGAAAACTAGAAAATAACTCAATGAGTCACACTTGAAAGTAAGGAAATAAAACTGCAAGTGGTATTTTGCAAGAAGAGAATAAAGAGCAAAACCAAATTATAAAAACAATTTCATTTTCTATTTCACTGTGTTTATATCTATAAATCTTTTTTTTTCTTTTACTTTTATCAAGTACATATGGCTTTAACATTCACAATTTTCTTCCTAATGTAAAAGTTACTATCTCTGGAAATTTTTTTATAGGACCAAACACATAAGAATTAATTCTTAATCCATACATTAATTAGTCATCTGCAAGACATTTTAAAATAAGGTCAGGTTCAGAGGTTTCCTCAAAATACAGACTTAATACTTGTCAACACCTATGTTCAAATCCTGTTTAATTTCTACTATGACTGTTCATATGAATACTATTGTACCTAAGCCTGAAAAACTATTTTTCCTTTGATGTCTCTGTTTATACTGGAAGCTAGCCTCGATCTTTCGTTGTTTTAGATGAGACTAGAGGAACTCAAAGGGGAGGAAGAGGAAATTCACACAAGTTGCAAGACTGCCGTTTGGGCAGGTGAGAAATGGTAGCCACATCTCCTTGTAAGGGATAGCCAGAGCTATAGGGTCATAAACATTCTCTAACACTGCACACATTACAAGCTGTACTGTGATCAACATCAGGGCAACTGACTTCTGTTAGAAACTAGTAGACTACATGTATGCAGATGCAGTATGTTGGTTTTACTTGGGTCTAAGCAAATATCATTTTTGCATGTTACAGAACTAAATGAACATTACAAAATCCCTTTGATAAAAAGACAATGTTTTACATTCTGAAAAAGAAGTCTATAAAGAATTCATTAAAATGGACTGAAAGGTCTCAGACTGAAAGAAAAAGACATACCATAAAGCATGCTGGCATTAAAAAAAAAAAAAGTATCCATTTAGCTGGGATATTTATTTCAAGAATACTTAATGTTATTTAAATATCTCCTCTAATTATAAAACGTTAGGTTTATTAGTATCATGTTTTAGTCAGGACGTTAAATTCAAAAACACAGATTACACAAATAGAATATTACATTCCAAAAATTTTTAACATGAAACCAAAGTTTCCACAAAATTAATTTATTAGAATTTTACTTCAGATTAGAATTATCAAAATGCTCAAGATTAGATTATTAACTTACCTCATAAGAACTTGGAAGTTTTAGTTTTAAACTTAGAAATTTTTTAATCGTTCCCACAGTTACACGTGTAGAACACCGAATGAATTTCTTCATTAAACCCTAAAGGAAATAAAGATTACTAATGAAAATATTTTACCTCGCTTTTAATAACACTACAGGTGTCATTTCCACTATCATTTTGAGTATTTTCAAGATGTATTCTGAAAATGTTTCAATTTAGAGCTCTTTAGTACTTGTGAGTAAAAATGTTCCTAATTCTTGGGTACTTAGATGATATTCTTCAAGAATATCATGTACCATCATGTGTACTAGGAAAATCCTTGCAAACACGCAATCTGCATTCCTCTAAACCTTTTGGTAAAGAATACATCATGAGTTTAATTGAAAATAAAGTCACAAAAAGCATATAAAATATTTTGTCACTTTTGAAAGAATTAGGCACATTAAAAAAACCATCAAACGTAAAATTTTTTTTTTTTTTTTAAAGCAGTGATTTCAAATGGGGCTCTGAGGAGACTTTGGGTTCAACAGACAGAAGTCAGTTAGGCCACAAGATCCCCACCAACTAGAAGTCGTGCAGTATGAACTCTTGGTTGGGGAGAAATATGCCCAGTCAGTGTCTGATGGGCTGTGGCAGTACTTTACTGGAAAAACAATGTTGTACATGCCTTAATTTTTCGCATTTCGTTAGCAGTACTAATTCATTCATTAAGGCTGAACATCACTAAAATATAAGAACCAATCTAGAATGGACACCGAAAATGAGTCAAAATGAGGTTGCAGACATGATAAACATGAACCAATTTGTGAAACAAAACTATATTCCCAAACCTTAAAAGTTATCAATACTAAACGAAAAACAAAACCCAGCAATTGAATTTTTTTTTTTTTTTTTTGCCATATGCGGGCCTCTCACTGCTGTGGCCTCTCCCGCTGCGGAGCACAGGCTCCGGACGTGCACGCTCAGCGGCCGTGGCTCACAGGACCAGCCGCTCCGCGGCATGTGGGATCTTCCTGGACCGGGGCACAAACCCGTGTCCCCTGCGTCGGCCGGCGGTCTCCCAACCACTGCGCCACCAGGGAAGCCCCCAATTGAATTTTTTAAAGGTATAAAGTGTTACTTCTACTTATGTTTAGGAAATTAGGTCAACAATTTGGAGATGTTCTTTAATTCACTAAGTCAAAAAGTAGAACTATCCAGTCAAAATATATTCCTAGCAAAATATATTTCCCAGCCAAGACCAACAGAAACTAACCTACAAATGACACCTGATCACAATTCAGATGGTAAAGTATCCATTAAAAGAAAACAAGTTAAAAGTCACATCTAAAGCAAGACGTATTCTACCCATTTCAAATGGGAAGACTGACATTCTATTCAGCATGAAAACAAAGTGACAGATACACACATAGACATTCTCTGTCATCTGCTCACATCATCTCAACCTCATCAAGGTTTCCTATCTGTTTTCTTGCTCTAAACAGCTTATAAATAATTGTTAGCATGTTTCATAGGTCCCAGTTAAGTCAGAGAATAACCCTGGAAGACCCTTTAAGTGTATTCTTATCTGCGAGGAAGTCTAACGTTGAAAGAACCTGCAGAAATGACCTGGCGTCATTAGTTATAACCTTCTCAAAATTATTATTAAGTATAGAGATGTCAGAAGAGCAAAGATTTTAAAAAGTAGTAGGCAAAACCTTATTTCTGGAATTTATAATCCAATAAGGTTTGACATTGATTGCTAACAAAATTCCATCTTGGATTATTTAATATTTGATTTGTAAGTACGTTGGAAATAAAAATATAACAATTATGCATTCTCTCTCTATAAAAATATAACTACACCAAATTAACCTTGTTGTTTCCTAGCTAGGTGCACTTGGGAACTGCTGTATAGCTCTCTGAAAAGTAGTTGACATATTTTAAGAGGGGCAATGACAATTAAGGGCGATCAGTACATGATGATAAGGCAGGTAGGGAGAACCTTAAAGAGATGACCCTAAGAGCAGTGCTTCTTCCCTAACCATTTCATTTCATGACACACATAGGAAATGGAAACATTCGTACTACACACAGCGGGGTTAAAAGGGAGACCCCTGGGGCAGTGGATGTGTAGCCCAGACCCTGCTCTGCTGCCCTGAGGGGATCAACATTCCAGCACACCTGTATATTTGAAGAAGTAATATATGGAAAAGATTTGGTTTGTGTTTCAAGAATGTTAACTTCCCCTTTCATGGAACAATCCCCTTGCCTTTTAACCGGTCCCTTCTGACTCAGGCCAGAAGAGGAACAGTTCCAAAAAGGCTCCTTTCTGCTTCTAAGGTGGTTACCCTAGAGGCTTTTTTTTTTTTTTTTACTCTTTATCCCTTTGTTTTTAGAAGAGTTATAAAGACTAGATCTGAAGTCAGATAGTGGTCCATGTCACAAGTTAGATGGGCTTCCAGTTCTAGGACACACTTCAACAAATTCTAGTTCTTGTGATAATGATTACTGTATTTTTTGTTTGTTTTTAAGCCCAAACACCTTACAATGTTTCTTCTCTCGTCTTCAGAATGATATGGTTAGTATCTCCACCAGCTAACGCTTGTCGAGCTTGACTTTTTTTGACTTCTAAAAAAATTGAAATATAATTCAAACACTACAGAAGTCACCATTTAAAGCATACAATTCAGTAGTTTTTAGTATATTCGTGAGGCTGTGCAACCACTACCACTATTTGGTTCTGGGACATTTTCATCACCCCCAAAGAAACTCCACACCCACTAGCAGTCACTACTCATTCTTCCCTGTCCCCAGACCCTGACAACTGCTAATCTAACCTTCTGTGTGTATGGAACTGCCTATTCTGGACATCTCATATAAATGGAATCATACAATATGTGTTTGGCTTCTTTCACTTAGCATAATGTTTTCAAGGTTCATTCATGTTGTACAGGTTGTAGCATGTATCAGTATTTAATTCCAGTTTATAGCTGACTACTATTCCAATGGGTAGATTTATCACATTTTATCCATTCATAAGTTGATGGACATCTGGGCTGTTTTCACTGTCTGGCTATTACAAATAATGTTCTTATGCACATTCATGTACAAGATTTTGTGTGAACATATGTTTTCAATTCTCTTGAGCATGTATTCAGGAGTGGAAATGTTGGGTCATATGGTAACTCTGTTAAACTTTTTGAGGAACTGCCAAACTGTTTTTCCCAGCAGCTGCAGCACTTCACCTTCCCATCAGTAATGTATAAGGGTTCCAATTACTCCACATTCTACCCATTCCTTTTTTAAAAATTATAGCCATCCTAGTGGATGTGAAGTGGTACCTCATGGTGATTTTTATTTACATAGCCCTAATGACTAACGATGTGTAGGATCTTTTAATGTGCTTATTGGCTATCAGACATTTCTCCAGGGGAAATATACAATTCAAATCCCTTGCCCACTTAAAAAAAAAAAAAAAGATTAGCTTTTTGTTGTTGACTTGTAAAAGCAGTTTATACATTCTGGATACAAAGGCTTATCATACATGTGATTTGCAAATACTTTCTCCCATTCTGCAGGTTGTCTTTTCACTTTCTTGATAGTGTTCTTTGATGTACAAAAGTTTTTAATTTTGATAGTCTGATTTATCTTTCTTTTGATGCTTGTCCTGATGGTGTCACTTCTAAGAATCCACTGCAACAATTCAAGGTCATGAAAACTTATCCCTATGTTTTCTTCTAAGAGTTTTATAGTTTCAGCTGTTACATTTAGGTATTTGATCCGTTGTGAATTAATTTTTGTACATAGCATGAGGTAGGGATCCGAGTTCATTTTTTACATGTGGATATTCAGTTCTTTTAGCATCACTGGTTGAAAGATTATTCTTTCTCTTTGAATTAACTTTGCCCCGTGTCGAAAATAAACTCATCATAGATATATGGATTTATTTCTGAATCTCAATTCTGTTTCACTCATTTATGTCTACGCTTATGTCAGTTATCACACTGTCTTGATTACTAGAGCTTTGAAGCAGGTTTTGCAATTGTCCTTCCATGTTTTTCTTCTTTCGACTGTTTTTGACTGTTCCAGGTCCCATAAAAGGCAGTTAGAATTTTGGTTAGAATTTTCATTGAATATGAAGAGCAATTTGGGTAGGACTGCCATCTTAGCAATATTAAGTAAGTCTTCTAATTCAGAAACATGGGATGCCCTCCCATCTATTGAGGCCTTCTTAAACTCTTTTGCTGTATTGTAGTTTTCAGTACACAAATCTTACACCTTTTTTGGTTAAACATATTCCTCCTAAGTATTTTATTCTTTCTGATGCTACTGTAAAATGAAATCACTTTTTAAACTTTCATTTTTGGATTGTACATTCCCCATTTATTCCTAGTTCTTGTATCCTGTAACCTTGCTAAGCTTGTTTTCTAGCTAACATACTTTTTCTGTGGACTCCTAAGGATTTTCAATATACAAGACCATACCATGTGCAAACAGAAATAGTTTTACTTCTTTTCTAGTCTGGATGATTTTAGTTCTGTTTTCTTGTCTAATTACTCTAGCTAGAAACTCTAGCATAATATTGAATAGAAGTGGTGAAAGCAGACATCCTTGTCTTATTCCTGATCGAAGGGGAAAAGCTTTCAACATTAACTATGATGATAGCTGTGGGCTTTTTGTAGATACCTTTTTCAGGTTGAGGCAGTTCCCTTCTAGCCATAATCTGTTGAGTGTTTTTACCAAGAAAGAGTACTGATTTTGTCAAATGCTTTCTCCTCATCTACTGAGATGATTATGTAGTTTTCACACCTTTATTCTAGTAATATGGTATATCACCATTGAACCAACCTTGGTCATGATGTACAATCCTTTTTCACATGTTGCTGGATTCAGTTGGCTAGTATTTTGTTGATTTTTGCATCTGTATTCATGAAGAAAACTGGTCATAATTTTCCGTTCTTCTAAAGTTTTTTTTGCAATTTTAATTGTGGTAAAAAACACAGAACACAAAACTTACCGTCTTAACTGTTTTTAAGTGTATACTTGAGCAGTGTTGTGTATATTGACACTGTTGTGAAACAGATTTTCAGAATTTTTTCACTGGGACTGAAAACCTTACACTAACAACTCCTTTTCCCCCCCTCCTCCCAGCCCCGGTAACCACCATAATACTGTCTGTTTTTATGTATTTGAATAGATACCTCAAGTGGAATCACATAGTATCTGTCTTTTTGTGATTGGCTTATTTCACTTAGCATAATGTCCTCAAGTTCATCCATGTTGCAGGACATGACAGGATTTCCTTCCTTTTAAAGGCTGAATGATTAAAGGCTGTATCCACTGTATACACCACATTTTGTTATCTGTTGATGGATATGTGGAATGCTTCCACCTCCTTGGCTATTGTGAATAGTGCATCTATGAACATGGGTGTCCAGACTCTGCTTTCAATTCTTTTGCATATATACCCAGAAATGAGATTGCTGGATCATAAGGTAATTCTGTTTAGGTTTTGAAGGAATCACCACATTGTTTTCCATAGGGGTTGCACAATTTACAATTTCACCAGTAGTGCACAAAGGTTCCCATGTCTCTATGTCCTTACTGACCCTTGCTATTTTCTGTTTTGTTTTTGATAGTAGCCATCCTAAAGGGTGATATATTATTGTGGTTTTGGTTTTCATTTCTCTGATAATCAGTGATGTTGATTGAGCATCTTTTCATATGCCTGTTGGCCATTTGTATATCACCTTTAGAGAAATGTCTATTTAACCCCTTTGCCCAATTCTTAATTGGATTATTTATTTTTGTTGTTGAGTGTCAGAGTTCTTTATATATTCTGCATATTAACCCCTAAAGTTATGCAAATGCTGGAGAGGGTGTGGAAAAAGGGAACCCTCTTGCACTGTTGGGGGGAATGTAAATTGATACAGCCACTATGGAGAACATTATGGAGGTTCCTTAAAAAACTAAAAATAGAATTACCATATGACCCAGCAATCCCACTACTGGGCATACACCCAGAGAAAACCATGATTCAAAAAGACACATGCACCCCAATGTTCACTGCAGCACTATTTACAATAGCCAGGTCATGGAAGCAACCTAAATGCCCATCGACAGATGAACAGATAAAGAAGGTGTGGTACATACACGCAATGGAATATTACTCAGCCATAAAAAGGAACGAAACTGGGTCATCTGTAGAGACGTGGAGGGACCTAGAGACTGTCATACAGAGTGAATAACTCAGAAAGAGAAAAACAAATACTGTATATTAACACATATATGTGGAATCTAGAAAAATGGTACAGATGAACTGGTTTGCAAGGCAGAAATAGAGACACAGATGTAGAGAACAAACATAGGGACACCAAGGGGGGAAAGCGGCGGGGGGGGGGTTGTTGTTGTTGTTGGGATGAATTGGGAGACTCGGATTGACATGTATACACTAATATGTATAAACTAGATAACTACTAAGAAACTGCTGTATAAAAAAAAAATTCAAAAAGAAAAAGGAAGTCTAAAGAAAACAAAAAAAACCCTGAAGTTATGATTTGCAAATATTTTCTCCCATTTTGTAGGTTGCCTTTTCACCACTCTTTTTTTTTTTTTTTTTTGGCGGTACGCAGGTCTCTCACTGTTGTGGCCTCTCCCGTTGCGGAGCACAGGCTCCGGACGCGCAGGCTCAGCGGACATGGCTCACGGGCCCAGCCGCTCCGCGGCATGTGGGACCTTCCCGGACTGGGGCACGAACCCATGTCCCTTGCATCGGCAGGTGGACTCTCAACCACTGCGCCACCAGGGAAGCCCTTCAATCTCTTGCTTGTGTCTTTTGATGCACAGAAGTTGTGATGTCTTTGGTTTTGGTATCAGGGTAACAATTGGCCTACAGAATGAGTTGGGAAGTATTCCTCTCCTGTCTTTTGGAAGAGTTTATGAAAGACTGGTGTTAATTCTTACTTAAACATTTGGGATTTGCTTTGCGGGAACATTTTTCTTTTAAATTACTAATTTCATCTCTTTGCTTGTTATAGGTCTTCAGATTTTAATATTTCTTCTTGAGTCAGTTTTGGTAGTTTGTGTTTTTCTAGGAATTTTCCATTTCATCTAGGTTATCTAATTTGTTGGCATACTATTTTTCATAGCATTCCCTTGTAATCCTTTCTACTTCTGTAAGGTTGCTAGTAACATCCCTTCTTTCATTCCTGATTTTAGTAAGTTGAGTCCTCTTTCTTTCTTTGTCTAGTAAAAGATTTGCTGATTTTCATCTTCTCAAAGAACAAATATTTGGTTTCATTAACTTTCTTTGCTGCTTTTCTATTCTCTTTCATTTTTCCCCAATCAAATCTTTTTATTAATTGCTTTCTTCTACTTCCTTTTAGTTTTTCCTTTTTCTAGTTTCTGAAGATAGAAGACTAGGTAATTAATCTGAGATCTTCCTTCTGTTTTAATGTAGGTGTTTCATAAGTACAAATTTCCCTCTAAACACTGCTTTCGCCACATCCCATTAGTTTTGGCATGTTGTGCTTTCATTTTCATTCATCTCAAAGGATTTTCTAATTTCCCTTGTGATTTCTTCTTTCACACATTGTTAATTTAGGACTCTGTTGCTTAATTTCCACACACTCGTGAATTTTGACGAATTTCCTCCTGTTATTGATTTCTAATTTCATTCCATTGTGGTTGGACAATATACTTTGTATGATTTCAATCCTTTTAAGTTTATTGAAACGTCTTCTGTAGCCTAACATAAGGTCTGTCCTGAAGAATGTTCTATATGAGCTTGAAAAGAATGTGTATCCTGCTGTTGTTGGGTACAGCAGTCTAGAGATGTCTAGCTAGTTTTGGTGCTGTTCAAATCTTCTATTTCCTTATTGACCTTTTTTTCTAGTTGTTCTATCCATTATTAAAAGTGTGGTATTGAAGTCCATTACTGAAAGTGGTATTATTGTTGAACTGTCTATTTTTCCCTTCAATTCTGTCAGTTTTTGCTTCATATATTTTGGGGCTCTGTTGTTAGGTGCATTTATATTTATAACTGCTATATTTCTTTGATGGATTAACACTTTTATCATTATAAAATGTCCTTCTTTGTTTCTGATAATTTTTGTCTGAAAGTCTACTGCCACTCCTGCTCTTCTGGTTACTGTTTGCATGGTATTTCTTTTTCCATTCCCCTACTTTCAACCCATTTGTGTCTTTGAATCTAAGCTATGTCTCTTGCAGACAACATAGAGTTGTATCATGTATTTTTAATGCAGTCTGCCAATACTTTACCTTTAACTGGAGAGTTTAATCCATTTCAAGATAATTACTGTTAGGGTAGGATTTATATCTGCCATTTAAAAAATTTGTTTTCTGTTGTATCTTAGGCCTTTTTGTTCCTCTGTTTCTCAATTACTGTTTTATTTTGTGTTGAAATGATATACTACAAAATGTCTCTTTAACTGCCTTGTCATTTCTTTTACTGTGTATTTTCAAGTGACTTTCTTTGTGATTTCCCTGAAGATTACAACTGACATCTAAATTTATAACAGTCTACTCTGGAATAATACTATCTTAATTCCAATAACACAGAAAAATTTGCTCCTATGTAGCTGCTTCCCCCCACCCCCGGCTGCTACTGTCTCATATTACATCTTTATACTTAGTGTGCCCATTAACATAAATTTAGAGTTACTGCTTTATGCAGTCATCTTTTAAAGCAGATAGGAGAAAAAATGTTTACACACAAAACATACTTTACTTTTGCCTTTTATATTTACCTGTACGGTTACCTTTACTAGTGGTCTCTATTTATTAATGTGGATTTGAGTACTAAGTGTCGTTTTGTTTAAGCCTGAAGGACGCCCTTCATTATTTGCAGAGAAGGTCTGGTAGTGACACAGTCTCTTACTTTTTGTTTACCTGGCAGTATTTTAAATTCTCCTTCCTTTTTGAAGGGTATAAATTTTTGATGGACATAGAATTCTTGGTTGACAGGTTCTTTTCTTTTAGCACTTTGCATATGTCATCCTACTGCCTTCTGGCCTTTATAGCTTCTGATGAGAAATCAGCTACTAACCTGACTGAACATCGCTTGTAACTGATGAGTCACTTCTTTATTGTTGCTTTCAAGATTTTCTGTCTTTTAACAGTTTGATCATGATGAGTCTAGCTATGAATTTCTTTGAGTTTATCATACCTGGAGTTTGTTGAACTTCTGGGATATTTAATGTTTTTCATCAAATTTGGGAAGTTTTTGGCCAAAAACTTCAAATATACTTTGTCCTTTTCTCGTTTTCTTTGGGGACTTCCATTATGTGTATGTTGGTAAGTCTGATGCTATCCTACAGGTATCCACTCATTTTTCATTACTTTTCTTTCTTTTCCTCAAACTGCATAATCTCAATCTATCTTCAAGTTTTGGGGTTCATTTCCTATGACTCAAATCTGCCACTGAATCTCTTCAGTTAATTTTTCATTTCATTTATTGCACTTTTTAACTCCAGAACATTAAAAAAAATAATTTCTATCTTTTAATTAATATTCTCTAGGTGGTGAGATTGTTCTTGTACTTTCATGTAGATCTTTAGGTATAATTTCTTTTAGTTCTTTGCACATTAAAAATTTTTTTTTATTGGAGTATAGTTAATTTACAGTGTTGTTAGTTTCAGCTGTACAGCAAAGTGAATCAGTTATACATATACCTATATCCATTCTTTGAGCTGTACAGTAGGTTCTTATTAGCTATCTGTTTTATATATATTAGTGTGTATTTGTTAATCCTAATTTCCTAATTTATCTGCTCCCCCTCCCTTCACCTTTGGTAACCATAAGTTTGTTTTTTACATCTGTGACTCTACTGCTGTTTTGTAAATAAGTTCATTTGTACCATTTTTTTTAGATTCCACATATAAGTGATATCATATGATATTTGTCTTTCTCTGGCTTACTTCACTTAGCATGATAATCTCTTGGTCCATCCATGTTGCTGCAAATGGCATTATTTTGTGCTTTTTTATGGCTGAGTAATATTCCATTGTATATACGTACCACATCTTCTTTATCCATTCCTCTGCTGATGGACATTTAATTTGCTTTGATGTCTTGGCTATTGTAAATAGGGCTGTGATGAACAAGAGGGTGCATGTATCTTTTCAAATTACAGTACTCTCCAGATATATGTACCAATTTACATCCCCACCAACAGTGCAAGAGAATTCCCTTTTCTCCACACCCTCTCTAGCATTTATTGTTTGTAGATTTTTTGATGATGGTCATTCTGACTGGTGTGAGGTGATACCTCATTGTAGTTTTGATTTCAATTTCTCTAATAATTAGTGATGTTGAGCATCTTTTCAGGTGCTTTTTGGCCATCTGTATGTCTTTTTTGGAGAAATGTCTATTTAGATCTTCCACCCATTTTTTGATTGGGTCATTTTTTTTTTTTTTTTTTGATATTGAGCTGCATGAGCCGTTTGTGTATCTTGGAGATTAATCCGTTGTCAGTTGCTTCAGTTGCAAATATTTTCTCCCATTCTGTGGGTTGTCTTTTCGTTTTGTTTATGGTTTCCTTTGCTGTGCAAAAGCTTTTAAAAGTTTAATTAGGTCCCATTTGTTTATTTTTGTTTTTATTTTCATTACTCTAGGAGGTGAATCAAAAAAGATACTGCTGTGATTTATGTCAGGGTGTTCTACCTATGTTTTCCTCTAAGAGTTTTATAGTATTTGGCCTTAACATTTAGGTCTTTAATCCATTCTGAGTTTATTTTTATGTATGGTGTTAGGGAGTGTTCTAATTTCATTTTTTAACGTGTAACTTTCCAGTTTTCCCAGCACCACTTATTGAAGAGACTGTCTTTTCTCCATTGTATACCTTGCCTCCTTTGTCACAGATTAGTTGACCCTAGGTATGTGGGTTTATCTCTGGACTTCTATCCTGTTCCATTGATCTATATTTGTGTTTTTGTGCCAGTACCATACTGTTTTGATTACTGTAGTCTTTGCACATATTTTAAATGGATGATTTTTAAATGTATATTTAGTCAAGTTCAGTGTCTGGGCATCTTCAGGGACATTTTCTATTGACTGCTTCTTTTCCTATATATGGGCTATACTTTCTTGTTTCTAACTGTCTCATAATATTTTGTTGAAAACTGAACATTTAAAATAATGTGGTAACACTGGAAATCAAACTCCTGCCTGCTCCTCAGGGATTGCTGTTGTGGCTTTTTCTTGTTTCTCATTGTTTAACAACTTTCCTAAACTAATTCTGTAAAGCCTGTATTCTTTACAGTTATGTGGCCACTGAAGTTTCTACCTAGTGGTCAGCTAACAACAGAGATTTCCTTATACACCTGGACCCAGTTAAATACACCTGGACCCAGTTAAGTCTCCTGGTCTTTGCTGAGGGACTCTATATGAGTTTTGGGGCACACCTCCAACACTCAACCAGGTTGTTGACAACTCTGACTAAGTCTTCACTTCCTGCTTGTGCAGAGCCTCAAGGTCAGCCAAAGGTGACAGTTTAGGGCCTACTAATTGAAAGTTTTTGCCAGTTTTTTCACTGCTTTTATGGAGGAGCAAATTTTTGGCGGTCCTTACTCTACTATTTTCATTACCTTCTTGCTCTCGACTTTTGAACTGAAGTAGGTATACTGTATAAACCATACATGCAACTACTACACCACCACATTTGAGAATCTCATCCTACTACAGAGGAATGAGATGGCTGAGAAGGCTGTAAAGGAATGCAGGCATAATTTTTCTGTCTTTAAGCGGTATGTAATCCAGTTTCAAGGAAAAAACACACACCAAAAAAGATAAAAGACAGTATCAGTGCCTGGTACCTTTAGGAACACAGTAAATGCTGATTTAATAAATAAATGCAAGTCTTAGAATTTCAGAAGGGATTCACTAAGGTGGAAAAAACGTCACAAAAAATAGAGGTCTCTTGGGTCTTGACAGAAGTCTAGGACAGTGGTGAGAACAGGGAATAACATGCCAAAAAGGAAGGATTATTCAAAGTTTTAGAGGGTTTTAAACATTCTGAATACAAGCCTTTATATATTCTGGATGCAAATCCTTTGTCAAACATGGGTGCCAACTTTTATGTTGGTATTCACAAATAAATGACAATAATCATGTGTCTTGAGAGACAGAGTCACTGATGGGAATAATGGAAGATAAACCCATCAAGATAGGGGTTAGTGAAAGAGCTTGAATGCTAACACAAGGAGTTAATACTTGATTCTAGAATGTGGCAAACTATGGCCATAGCCCTCAAGCCAAATCTGGCTATCTATTTTCGTTAGTAAAGTTTAATTGGAACACAGCCAAGCCAGTTTGTTCACTATCGTCTACGGCTGCTTTACTGCTAAAATAAGCAAGCTGAGTAGTTGCAACAAAGCCCATATGGCCCACAGCGCCCAAAGTGCCTACTACTTGACCCTGATAGTGGCCATGAGTGCTTGCACACACTCAGGCTGAAGTCTCAGCCCTGGATAATAAAAGAGATTAAGGATACAGGAAACAGTTCAGACTACTTTCAAAAATCTAGATATAAGGTGAGCAGCAGTGGACTGAGGGGAATTTTGCAGGACTTATGACTGGTTGAAGGGGAAGGGTAGAAGGTCAAAAACGTCCAAGATTTTGAATGTCTATCTATGATTGGTTGAAAGATAGTAGTGAACCAGATGTAAAATAGATAGCTAGTGGGAAGCAGCTGCATAGCACAGGGAGATCAGCTCGGTGCTTTGTGACCACCTAGACGGGTGGGATAGGGAGGGGATATGGGGATATACGTATACGCATAGTTGGTTCACTTTGTTATACAGCAGAAACTAACACACCATTGTAAAGCAATTATACTCCAAGAAAGGTGTTAAATAAATAAATAAAACTTAAAAAAGAAAAAAAAGATGGTAGTGATAACTGAAACAGCACGTTTGGAGTAAACTTAGGTGGAAGTACAGTATGACGAATTTGTCTTTAAACGTGTTAAGTTTTATGTATTAGTGGAACTCCCAACTAGGATACTGAAAGTAGATAGAGATAAAATACTTCCACTTGGGATTTGGAAGTTCTTTGAATAGCTGAAAACACAAAAAATAGAAGTGACCTCCTAGGATGACTGTAGAGAAAGAATAATTGAGTGGAGGACTAGGTATTAGCTATACTCACATATATAAAGCAGAAGACAGGAAGAAGTAGAGTCAGTGGAGACAGCGTAGGAGTGGCCAGAGAGAAAAGGTGAGAATTGGGGAGCACAGTATATGTCATGTAGGCTGTAAAAGTGGTTTTAAGAATGAAGGTACAAGGATGGAGAAAAGTCTATAAAGGAAAGAGTGAAAAGATAAAAAGTCAACTGGAATGGCAAAGCGTCCAAGATGCCAAAAAGAATATCAAGGCGGGGGGTAGTTAATTTTTCAGATGAATTTCTAAAATGCAATGTTTTATAACTTTCATACTAGAAAGCCTGCAGAGAAGCAGACTTCACATTTATTTATGAAGAGATATTCCACCTTTCTATTGACTTAATTTTCACTACAAGATAATAACTCATGTACTAGAGAGCTAAAGGATGATCATAATCTCTATTAAGAAAAACATCCCCAAAAGAGGATTACAGAAATGACTGGGAATAAGAGAGAAATGTAAAGTTATTGAAAATTGATGAAAAGACTGACAAAAAGGAAAGGGTGCTGCACCAGAGCATAAAAGCCAATAGGGAAGCCTGGAAGGATAAATAGGTACAGTGGCCACTTCTCTAAATACTGCTGTACTCTATTACATGCCTTGTCCAACCAACCTCTCTTAACTAAATGAAATACCTTATTGTATTATAACTGTTTGTATGTGTAAGACCCAACCAAAAGTCCCTGAGTGAAAAAACCTATTATTTACATCTTCACTGACTAATATCCACATAGTGGATAAATATTCATTGAATCCCTATGCTAATACATATTTCTTTTTGCAAGATGCTGGGAAAACTTAATCAGAGTTGAAAAATTTTGTTTTTAACTTCCTGACAGGAAAATTTCATTAAATGTATTAGTAAAAAATTCATTAAATGAATTTTTAGAATACATTTAAAAAATTAAATGTATTATTAAAAAAACCTTGGGCTTCCCTGGTGGCACAGTGGTTGGGAGTCCACCTGCCGATGCAGGGGACACGGGTTCGTGCCCCGGTCTGGGAAGATCCCACATGCCGCTGAGTGGCTAGGCCCGTGAGCCACGGCCGCTGAGCCTGCACGTCTGGAGCCTGTGCTCTGCAACGGGAGAGGCCACAACAGTGAGAGGCCCGCGTACCGCAAAAAAAAAAAAAAAAAATTCAACTTACTGGCCTACAGATCACACACAGGAAGTAAAGGAAAAGTTCACGGGTACTTTATGACATCCATCAAAACCAATTATGTTGTTCATAAAATGTATTAGCCATGACATGGATAGCTTTTTTGAATTGCAAATAAAAACAGAGAAACAAAAGAGAAAATCAGAAGAGGATGAATAAAAGGCTGAGGATGTTTCCCAACATGAAACGATCTGAGTCTGAGTTGGTGACTACACTTAAAAAGGGAAAAACAGTGTATATGAACTCCCAACAAAGGTATAAAAGGAGGTTGAAAGAGGAGAAATACAGGCGTGATTCTCCCCATTGGCCACTAGGTGGTGGCAGTGACCCAGGACGGTTCAGTTGTGAGGTTTAGAAATCAGGAGCCTGAAGTAAGCAACTGCTTGGCTATTTGCAGGTAAGAGATTGTCGGAGAATGACATTCTATTTGTTTAATAAAAAATTTGAAAGCAAACATTCTGAAACAGTAGGAAAGTTCATCAACACGTTATGAAAGGTTTACTATAAAATGATTATGAAAAAAACAACTGTACTTGTCCACTCACCTTTACTACATTGTCCCCTGATTGTCCATTATTTCGTAAACAATCTAGACATATAGCAATTTGTGGGTCACTTCTGTGATAGTCTTTATCATCTTGATTTTCATCACCTTCTTCATCTACTTTAGGTTTGTCAACTTTCGAAGTATCATCTGTATAATTTAAATAAAGCTAAGTTAACTCAGTTATTTTATAGTTAAGCAACAATATACTAACCATGAAAACAAAAATAAACTTTAAAAACATTTCTTAACAGTTTTTGATGAAGAATATATAACTGAAACTTTTAGTACCTTTAAATGTCCCAACCACTCAACAATGGAAATATTTTTTAAAAACCCATCAGTGACTTATGAACATAGCTTACGACTTCTAGGCTCACTGGGACATCCAAATGAAAGACTCAGGACTAGCTATATTTGGTCACAAAAATGACTGCCATTAGTGATGAGACCACTTAGAAATTGATAAGATATAAAAATACTTCCAAATTCTATATATATTCAAAACTTAAAACCAAGTGCTCTTTTCAAACTAAAATATTCTCTAAGTTCTCAAAATTTCAAATTATTAGATATTCATAAAATTAGCTAGTGAAATAAGTAGAATGAATTAGCTTTTTTAACATGTATGTAACTATGTAGCATTAAAACACCATCAAAGAAATCTGAGTAGCATACTATAAACAAATGTATTTAACCTATGAAGTACCAGAAGGCTACATATAATGCAACTATATTTGTTGATTCATTCATTTACTGAGTGCCTTTAACTCTGTTAAGACTAAGCCTGAGGAAACAATATTGAAACTGTAGTGCTATCATCCTCACCCTCATCGTGTCAGAGTATTTAGGAGGAGGTACAGGCAAGTAAAGAAAACAGACGGAGATGTCGATAAGGACTTTGATATAAGGGGTAAGATAGACCAGGTGGGCACATATAACAGAGTTAATAAACCCAAACTCTGGGGTGAAGCAGAGATTCAGGGGAGATTTCCAGATAAAATGTCTGTAAGCTGAAACTTGAAAGAATTAGTCAGCCAAGCATTACAGTATAGAAAATCCCAGGGGAAAAAAAGACCACTTAGCTCCTCTTTAATGACTGTAGTAAAAGCATTACAGATGTTATCATACAGGGCAGGTGGGTTCTCTCTTCTGCCTTTTTGTATGGAACCCGCATAGACAGGAGCTGCCTTCTATGAACCAAGATCCAGCTCCAAGAAAAGGTCCAAGTTCTTCACCCAAACTGAAGACCAAATATGATAAAATACTTTAAAAAGGCAGAAATATGGGAAAAGGGATAAACGCAAAGTAGGCTACAGTCCTTCGCTAGTCAATCTGTAAGACACACAGTCATGGACTAACCCGACCCCATAGCTTCTGACGACAAGCCCTGGCTCCTGTCCTCTTGAAAAAGCAGGCAAAAACTGGAACATTCAGTCAATTTTACCTATATTTTTAGTATAGCACTACTGTCTAAATTGCAATTTACACTTGGGTAAAACAAGCCTTTAGTTAAGTCGTTTTTTGCCAGGCTTGGCTTCTTTGCCCATTTCAGTGTTTTGATTATAGATTAAAAATAATCCCTTGCTACCTTATTCCAATCATTCAAAACTATTCTCAAACCTCCCCTGCTATAGGAAGCCAGCCCTGCACAGTTAAGTTGAACTAAAAAAACTCTGATCCCCATTTTACATATGAAGTGAGAAAGCCATTTTAATGATATGTAATTGACAATCCTGTGAATCGTATGGAAAAACCAGGGATGGAAGACTGAGCTCACAAGTGAGCCCATAAAAACAGACATATATCCTTGAAAGATTTCAATGGTATTTTTAGGCCATCTTGAAACAAACCTCATATTTAATGTCAATAGGAAAGGATACTACTTATAATTTCAGATATGTTGTACTTTTTTTTCTTTTGTGTGAATTATATACACGCTAAAAACATTACTCTGCCCAGTAATGTTTGCCACTTTCCTTAATTATTAAAAATTGCTGATTTCTGAGGCTCCTGGGACCCAAAAGGGAAATTTGGTCACTTAGCATAGGTGATGGGGAAAATTCCCGTAAGTGTCTAGAAATATTTTTCAAATTTTAGGATATATAAATTTGTATCATCTGAGCTCTACCTACGAAAAGTTTGTTCCAGATTATCAGAGCATAGCAAGATCCTCTGATCTGGCTCTCAGCTACATCCCAGTTCCCTCTCCTATTAAACACACAAAATAAAATACACCAGCAAATGCCTCACTGTTTAGCTGCGGGCTATGGCTATTTCTTACTTCAGTCTCCTTTAGCTCTCCAGCTAATATTGCTATAATCAGCGGTCACTTTTCTGTTTTATCTCCTTTTTCTCTTCCCAATTTCCTCTATTTCCAATTACCTTCAACTGGACTGACTCCAGATTCACATGCATTTATATAAAATCTCATGATTCTATATAAAAAGTTCATAATCAGAGAAAGGTTCAGAATGTAAAGGGGTACATGAATTGTACCCCTTGTACAGGAGAAACTTGAGCTTGAAGAGACAGATTAGTTCACCACAGCTACAAAAAGCTGACCAATTTGAGAGATTCCATCAGATATAGAAGTAAAAAAAAAAATCACCTTGTCCATTTTCTTGAGGCTTGTTTTTCTTCCAAAATTCAGACTCACGCTCAAGTTCTTCTAATTTAAAAGAAAATATTATAAAAGTAATAGAAACACAATCATGAAGTCTTTAACAGAAATGGTGATTTCACAAAACACAAAACTCTGCAAGAACCCAAAGAGCAACTTACGTTCTCGTAGTCCAGGGACCAACTTAAATATAATTTCCTCTAATGTGTTATCCAACCTTCCAAAGAGGAAAAAAGAGAATATACAAACAATGAAGACATCAAAATCCAATAGGTAAACCATTTAAGATCTGCATCTCACATATACTACAAAATATAGAACATACACAGTTTTGGCAAAAGTACCACACCCAACTGCTCTGCGAGTGGAGCACATCTATTCTAGCCTGTCCCAGTGGAACACAGATTAGAAAAATGGTCCCGTCCCCAGCTCTGTCTACGATCTTGCCCCTCTGAACAGGACTTTGATAAAGGGATGGAGTCTATTTCTCTACTCTGAGAATATGGGCTAGCCCTGAAATGTGCTCGGGCCAAAAGGATGTGGCACAAGTGACACTGCTTAGCTCTGAGCGCAAGCCTTATGAGGCATATCACGTGCTTTGCTGGTGTGCTTTCTTGGAATCCTGCCACCATTAGAACGAGTCTGGAGGACGTGACACTATGTCCAAGGAGCCAAGCTGCCCTGCTGAGGCCGTCTCACACTAGGTCATGGACAGTCCAACCCAACAGGACAGAACCCAGGCCAGGATCGGCAGGGCAGCAACTGACCAGCCTCTGACTGCAGTCACCTGAGCGAGCCCAGCCAAGACCAGCAGACCCACCTGGATCTGTGAGCCACACAGAACTGCGAGGAATAGTAAGTGCTTTTACAGTTGTGTTCAGCATGAAAGTTAGGGGTGGTTTGTTATACAGCAGCAGCTGATGCAGCCAGCTATTGCTTTCAAAATCTCCCCCACAGCTCTGGCTCTTTCCTATGAAAGAAATAATCTCCAGTCTTCTCTTCTGAGAAATTTAGACCATTTTTCCTAGATAAAAAACGTAAATATTTCCCTTGACATTTTTCTCGTCTCCTCTTCCTGCTGTATCTGAGCACAACTCTTCCTTTCCACGGCTTTCATTTCTTCATCTTGTCCTGCTGCTCCTGAGACACCCTTTCCGCTCATCTCCTTCACCCTGCTCGGCGGCACTACTCTTCTCCAACTGAAAACACGGCTACGCTTCTCACATCTAAAAAGCCCCCAAACCTTGGCTTAACCTATTGTCTTTTCAAGCTGTTAGCAGATACACAAGCTCTTCTTCCAACCGGAAAAACTATGAAATCACACTTGACATTATTTCTGTCACATATTTTTGCTTCTTTTACTCGACTGAACTCCTCAAATCATCCATAACTTCCATAATGAACAGATATAAATTTTTTTGAGAGCTAAAATTTAAAAAATCTTACTTTTAAAGTCATTTTTCTCCTCACTGCTCTGCAGTAGTTTATCAGTGCTGCCTGATGCTGCCTCCTTGAAAATTTCCTTTCCTGGTTTTTCTTTTTTTCTATCAACTCCCTTTGTCCCCAAGATATTTTTCTTTTTCCAACTACCTCTACATCTGAGTATTCTCCTTTGCTCTGCTCTCTGCACCCTCTGACCTTTTCTACAGGCTGCCTTCCTTGAAGATCTCATCCACTTTTGTGACTTCAAAACTAACATATAGGCAGATAACATATATATATACACAAACACACATTGCATCTCTCTGCTGAGCTCAAGTTCCATACTTCCAACAGATGTTGAATATCCCAAGCACCTCCTTTTGTTCATATATGTCAAGACTATCTTATCTATTCTCCTTCAACAAAATACTGAATACCTGTCTTACTTTTTAAAAATTAAATTTAGAAATGATACCATATCATTCCCAAATAGGCTCAAAATGCAAGTATTATTTTAACCTACCTGTCTCTCCTGCTTCACATACTTACTCACCAAGCCCCAGACAGCTGCTTCTCAATGTTTCTCCCACCCAGTCTTTCCACGTTCCCATCCTTCCGTTCCCTCAATTACCACCCTATTTAGAGGACAGCATAGAGATGTTTCCCTTTACCTTGACATGCTCATAGTGAATTTTCCTTAAGCACTAATTTGATCATTATGTGCCTGCTCGAGAACTAATTTCTTCCTACCACCTGGCTTCACGTGTTTATATAACTTGAGTTCAACCTGCAAACTGTAACTGGTGCTGCTCTCTTGTTGCTCTTCTCTAGCCAACTGGCTTACTCAGTTATCCTCAAGAATGCCTCGCCTTTTCCAATCTGTTTTCCTCCCTCATGCCCTTCATCCTGGCTCAAATACTTTTTTCCAGTTCCTACTCTCCAACCAAACCGATGTTACCTGATTCTTCAGGACGTACCTACTAACTCCTTCACAGAGTTTTCCCAGACTATTTAATAGTAGCAGTGTTTAAGAGAAGTATTATTTCTCTTCTTCTTAATATTTGTTTTATCAATGTAATACACATGTATAATTTACAAATCAAACATCCCTGTAACCTTATATGAAAACACAACATTTTTATGCCCCGCTCTCTCTGTTCCTGATTCCTACAACCCCAGAGGCAACTGCTTTCAAATCCAAGCTGTTTTGTCTAGTATTTACTTTCATATTTCTATATATATGATAGACGGATGATAGATTAAAAAACAAAGCCATTCTTTCTCTGCTGTCTAGGTCTTTCTGACCTCCTGTGGGAGATAAAGGTTTAGCTCTCTGATACCATCCTGCCATGCCCCTTTCCTCCCAACATACGTTTTCCCAACTCTCATCTTCCTAATAGTCTTACTGTCATTTTAAAAATAATGAGTGTTTACATGGTTAGGATTATCTCAATATTCACAGTGTACTCTGATTAAAGATATCCCCTCCTTCAATTTTTTTCTTTCCCTGGCGTTAGTAATTGCTTTCTTTTCTTCATCTGCTACATACCCATTCCCAAATTCTCTGCAAGAATTTTCTTCTTACTATGCACAAACAGTTCAGGAATCAACTAGTTCCATTCCTGTCCCCGTGGGACATCACCCCTCACCAACATCATGTTCTCGCTGCCCTCGCCGTCCATTCAGGACTACCCCACAGCAGTCATTAGAGCCACAGCTTGCATGTACCTTGGACTCCCCTGTCCCTCCCTCACTTGCTCAAAATCATGTGGTGTAACCACACCACCAGTCCAATCCAGCTCTCCATCACCTTCTACCCATGGGCTGGAAAGCCCAACCACACCCCTTCAAATTCGTAACTACAACCCAGGTGTGCCTTTCAGGTTGCCAGGACTCACACTACACTTCGCAGTCCATTTATTCTCTTACTTTCCTGGACAACACACTTTCTTCTCTCGCCAACCCCTACACCCGCCTTTTCCATCCTTACTCTTGGCTGTTAAACATCTTCTCCTCAGTGAGACACAAACTTGCAGACTCTGACCACCACATCTACCTATGGCATCTGCACCCATGTCTACTCTGTCCTCCTACCTGCTGCTATACATGACCTGTAGGAAGCCAGTCTCTTCTATTAGATTTCACTCCCTCTCAACCACCCAAGAACAGTGCTTCAGCAATGCCCTCTCTCCCCAACTCTATTATTACCTTTTTGCTCTTTCTTGGATTAGTCCCTTCACACATGCCATTATTCCTCCCATATCACAACAAAACAGAAAACCTTCTTGACTGTACTTCTCTGAACAGCTACCACCCCATTTCTTTGCTCCCACTCCCATTTGTGGCAAAACTTGAAAAAGTTGTCTATACTCACTGTTTTTAATTCTTCTTCCTCCCTTTCTCTCTTGTAACAATCCAGTTAAGTTTTTGTCTCACAGCTCTACTGAAAGTGCTCTTGTCAAGGCTGATGACCTCCAAGTTGCTAAATCCAACTGTCAACTCTGTCTTCACCTTACAACATCAGACACAGTCCATCACTCCCTCTTCTTTGCTTGGCTTCCAAGCACACACTTGGATCCTCCCTCTCCTGTACTGACTGTGCCTTTTCAGTTTCCTTTGCTGGTTCTTCCTCCTCTCCCTGACCTCTCAATGTTGGAATGCTCCAGGGATCAATCCTTGGTCCTCTACTCTTCTCTCTGCACTCACACCCGTGCATGATCTCACCCAGTCCCACAGTTTTAAATACTGTCTACATGCTGAAGACTACCAGATATTTAACCCCAGCCAGACCTCTCCCCTTGAATCACAGACTTGTATATTCACCTGCCAACTTCTCTCTTCTCTGAAATGATTAACAGACTCAACTTGTCCAAATCCAAACTCCCCATCTACCTGTCCCCCAAACCTGCTCTATCCTTAGTCTTCCTTATCTCAGTTAATGACAAGCCCATTCTCTAATTGCTCAGGTCAGAGATCAGGTCCCCAATCTCTGAGCTCCTGGCCCACTACCCAGGCTCCCATGCTGCTCCTCAGACAAGTTGCAGGTGCCCTCCTAACTCCTAACTCCTGACTCAGGCCGTGAGCACTGGCTGCTGTCCTGACCTGGAACAGGCACGCTTTCCTCAGATTTATGCACGGCTAATTCCCTCAGAGACAGCAATTCTGTGCTCAGATCTCACCTTCTCAATGAGGCCTATCCTCACCATTTTATTTAAAGCTGGCATCTGTCCCTCCCTTCATACCCCTGGTGCCCCTCACTTGCAGCACCTTCTCAGAGTTGCTGATTCAGAGGGTCTGAGGCGGGGCCCAAGAACTGCCATTTCTAATAAGATACTAATGGTTTGGGGACCACACTTTGAAAACCAATGGGTCAGACGTTTACTTATAGACAAATTATTCCAACTATAGGTACTAACATAGAAAAGAAGTCTAAAATGTAAGACTTACAAATCCAGACTTACAGAATGATGGCAAACACCACATAGAGATGAAGTTAATAAGGCCTCTCTAGAGAATATCTAATTCTGTTTTTCAATGGGTACTTTCCTGAGATTGCACAGTTGATCTATGGTACAGCTATGGTAGGAACAGTGGGAAGAAAATGGGCTTAGTGGTGAGGACACCTGGCTTGTAGCTGGGAAGTAACATTTGAGTTTGCTAGGACCTTAGGCAATGTTGTGTCACTTCTATAAATTTCAATTTCTAATCTTGAAAAAGGATTTGGATTAGGATCTTATGTAGCACTTCTATCTTTAAAAATATATGATTATACTTCTTTATATTATTACTATTTATTTGGTATAGTGATTATACCAGTAAGTAAATGGTAAAAAGGTAGTCATTTTTAAAATTCTTTTAAGTTTTACATAAATGTTTGTACACTGTTTGTACACTCTTTTTGAATATATGATACAGTTTTAAAAATTAATAGTATCCAGATTAGTATCCCTGACCATCAGGTCTGCCCTCTTTCCACTACCGTGTAGCTCAGCAAATATAGAGTATTTTGTAGAATATTAAAATACTGAAAATAGGGGACTTCCTTGGTGGCGCAGTGGTTAAGAATCCTCCTGCCAATGCAGGGGACACAGGTTCGAGCCCTGGTCCGGGAAGATCCCACATGCCGTGGAGCAACTAAGCCCATGTGCCACAACTACCAAGCCTGCGCTCTAGAGCTGTGAGCCACAACTGCTGAAGCCCATGTGCCTAGAGCCCGTGCTCCACAACTAGAGAAGCCACCGCAATGAGAAGCCCGCACACCACAAGGAAAAGTGGCCCCCGCTCGCTGCAACTAGAGAAAGCCTGCATGCAGCAACGAAGACCCAACACAGCGAAAATAAATAAATAAATCTAAAATACTGAAAATAACTACAACTAAAGTAACTTAGAGCCTGAGATAAAGTTATAATTTTTAACTTGGGAATGTGTTCCTTAAATATTTAATATGCACAGCCTTGTTTTTCATGTCCTCTTAATAAAATACTTTAAATTGAAATAAAATGCTTTAAAATGAAAATCGTAAAACCTACATTAACTGAGTCAAAGCGCTAACAAATATGATGCATGATAAAAATTAAGAGTTTATATAATTTATTTAAGTTAGTTGAACTAAAAATACATTTACGTACCTCAACATTTCTAACGGGTTTGTCTCATGAACCTGGTTGCCACACCTTGGACAATCATTGCTGTCTTCAAAGTGCTGGACAATACAAGTCTTACAGACTGAGAAGAAAAAAGATGTTAGGTTAAAATGCATCATTTGAACTTAATGTAATTAGAAATAGTCCTTAAAAATTATCTACTACATGTAAAATAGCATTCTTTAATCAATAAAACCTTAAAATTATAACACTATAGGAAAGAACCAACTGAAATAAAGCCTACTGCCACAATATAAAAAGTACAGACTATTTTGCTTATTGTTTTTTAAAATATATTCACAAACCAAACAATTTATTCATAGCACTATAAAAAAAGCTGATGCGTTTACATAAAATGATAGGGTTTTCATGTAAAGAAGTAGAACAAGGAAAGGTAAAAGCTGGTAAGTCAGGCCCATCCTTTCTTCTCCAAATAAAAATCAAACCTGAAGCACAAAATCTGTGTAAATTAAAGATTCACTTTCCATGCAATGCTGAAAAAACCTGAAAATCTAGTACGTTATCTTTAGAGATTTTAGAAATTTACCCCCAAACTGGAAATATGAAAAAAATATTCTGTTAAAATTATCTCAAAATTAAATAGGGCTAGAAAGTACTCATAAATGTAAGCTTTGAACATACAGAATCTCAAATTCAAATATTTATGTGTGTGTGAAATTATTAATTACGAAACTATGGATTTTCTATGTTGCTCTATTTAGAAGACTGATGGTATCTGCAGATGTGGAACTCGCGGATATGGAGGGCTGACTGTAAGGGACTTGAGCCTCAGAAGATTTTGGTATCCACGGGGATCTTGGATAAATCAGCAAAATTGATGGATGGCAAAATAAAAATATACATATTATAAAAAAAAAAGCTGGTAAGTCTGCATTTATTTCTTTTACTAAAAGTTTATTTGAATGCAACATAAATAGTTCTTAATAATACTTGAGAGTTTTCAGTATGTCTGGATTACTTTTTACTGGCAGGGTGCTCCTGGGACTAGCCAGGAGTTACAACGGAACTTCTGGCCTGTGCAGAGTATGATGAGTCTGTGCTCACAGATACCGTAATTCCAAGGGGCACGAAGTATGGGTAGTGACATCAAGCTGGTACAAAAGCACGAGAGGTAAACCGAAAGAATGACTGAGAAACTGAAAGGGATAATTAAGATTTTAAATAAAGATTATAAACAAAGACAACAGAAATATGATTTGTGGCTTTTTGGCCACAAGCCTATACAGCCTGCCACTCCTCCAAATAATACTAATCTTTCTGGTTATGAATCTCTCCCACCTTTTCCCTAAGCTTCTTACCTATCAACTGTCTTGCTCAAAAACCTTTGACATGTTTACAGCATCTGAACTATAAGAATTTTTCAGTCCAATTCCCTATTCCAATACCCCCTCCTCCATTTTATTACCCTGTGTAATCTTAAATTTTCACCTGGTACTGATCAGCTGCCCCTTTTACAACTCCATTACAAACTACTTTCCCCCCTCCTTAAGCCCCACACTATCTAAAACAAGTAAAAGTTTATGTAAACAATTGATCAAGAATAAACACTAGGATTCCTACCACTGAGATTAGGTCTGAAAATTCAAACACATCACACATACTGGTCAGAGCAACAATGGTCGGGGAAGAATTCTCCTCAGTAACTAATTTTAAAATTATCAGTACATACAGAGAATAGTATCTTGGTATTTCCTTTCACTTATTTATTCATTGATTCAATAGCCAAGCATTGTACTAGAAGTTGGGGGTGCAGGGGTAAACAAAACAAAGTCCATACCCTTATGGAGCTTATATTCTATTTGGGAAGTGAAAGAATTTTAGTTAGTAATAAGTGATATTTACAAAACAAATAGAAAAATGATTGTGTGTGTGTGTGTGTGTGTGTGTGTGTGTGTGTGTGTGTGTCAGAGAGAGAGAGAGAGAGGGAGGGAGGGAGGAGAGGGAGGGGGGAGAGAGAGAAGAAGGGGGGAGAGGGAGGGAGAGAGGGAAGGGGAGAGAGAGGGAGAAGGGGGAGAGGGGGGAGGGGGAGAGCACAAGAACGCACATTGTGCGTGCTGGGGGCTCGTAGCTATGTTAGGTACGAGTGATCAGGGTAGGACTTCCTAAGAAGGTAACATCAGCTATTAGGGTAACAACCCTTTACTATAATTCTCACAAAATTTGGATGAAGACAGTATTAGAAAACCTTAAAACAGAAAAAGCTTAGATATGAATATATCTGTCCTCCAAATTTCTTGGCCTCCAAAACATTCTAAATGTCTTTTAAAAAGTTAATGTTTGGGAGGGACGGCTGCCTTGCTAAGCCACACTGAGGTAGAAGGAAAAAAAGCTGAATTATTTTGCAGATTGCTGGTATTTGCTCTTTTCCCAGGGACACTAGATACATCTCTGAAATTTGGGAAAGAAGGCAAATAGTACAGATAAGAGGCAAGAATGAAGGGGTATTATAAAGCCTGATCTTGTCCTGAATCTCTGATCCTGCCCTGGGGCTCTGTGGTTCAAAAGGTTTATCATGCTCAAGGTATTCAGGAATTCCTGGTTGTCCACCTGCCTTGGCCAAACAGAGAGGCACATGACATGCCCAGAGCAAGTCTTCATCTAGGTCAGCCAAAAGGCTAAGGGCAGGAGCCTATCCTCCCAGGGGCAAAGATACTAATCTAGGTTGTTCAAGAAAGCAATGTGAGGCTCATTTGTCCAGAGGTGCACACAGTTTCAAGAATAAGGCTGCTTAAGGCCAAGGCAGCCCCAGTGCTCAAGGATGCTGATGGGGAATATTAATCTATATTCTAGATCTGGACTGTCCAACATGATAGCCACTAGTGGCATGTGGCTCCCAAGCACTTGAAATGTTGCTACTTCAAGTTGAGATGTGCTGTAAGTGTGAAACACTTGCCAGATTTTTAGAATGAAAAAAATCTCATTAATGTTATATTAATTACATGTGGAATTGATAATATTTTAGACATTGGATTAAATAAAATATATTAAAACTAATTTCATTTGTTTTTTTAAGTGGCTACTAGAAAATTTAAAATTACACAGGTGGCTCACATTTTATTTCTACTGAATAGTGCTCAACAGAGGGAGATAGAAAGCCCCATCAGGAGGTGAATTTATTTTTCACATCAACATTTGAGATACAGTATCTTATTCTACTTTTGCAGATGAAGGAGAAGAGGTTTTTACAAGCTAGGTAACCTGCCTTCCCTGATGAATGGCAGCACAGAGACTTGAATCCAGGATTTCTGATATGAAATCAAATTTTGCAGATTAAAAAATGTTTTTAACTTTACAAAGGAAAAGAATGTAATGCAGAAATACCATCCCCCCAAAACATCTTTAGCATCTCTGCTAAATCTGACCACCAAGTAAACATGACAGATAAGCCATCCCATAGGGCATAGGAATAACCTTACTACATAAAATATTACATTAAAAGAATTTAAAAAATATTTTTACAGAGGCTAAGGCACGTAATTGCCTTACTTAAATTTTTTTCAAATAGTTTAAGAGAAAAATTTAAGATGTTGAAATATATTTTTACTCCAGTTTTCTTTTTTGTTCAGATGATTTGGTGGTGGATGTCATCATTTTCATCATAATCACTAACAATTAAAAGGTTTATGTAACAGGTACCACCCAAACACTTCAAAATATATTTAATTCGACACAATTTCATAATTTAATATTCATTAAAACCCCATTAATTAGGTAATATTATTAGGCCTCTTACAGATGAAGAAACTGAATAGAGAACTTCAGCAGTTTGCCCAAAATCATGGAGCCAATAAGTGGCGAAAGGCAGGATTTGAATCAAGAGCCCATTGTCTTATCCAGTGCATACCTATATGCTACATTGTCTTCTAATTTTATATCCATACATCTAAGGCATACAGAAAAAGAATGCCTTATCCCTTAATTTGGGAGCCTTAGATATGTCCACTTGTAGAATTAGAACTCCTTTTAAACTGAATATTTTGCACAAAATAGCCCTTTCACGTAGCTTATATAGTCCTTAAAAAAAAAATTTCTAGAAAATACATCTCCCACATGCTTTTAAAAGCTGTTAAATAAAGCACAAACTTATATAAATTAGAACCTGAGGAAATACAGGCCACAACTTCACTGAAACTGAAAAAAAAAAAAAAAAAAGTAAAATGAGAATTTGCTTTCCCTTAGACGCTTAAAAGAAAAATCACTACAAAACTGACCTTTGATTCTTAGTTTATAATTTGGTTTATACGAGCTGAAAAACACATTTTAAAAATATCTTAAAGATTTAACACTAAGCTGTCTAACTGCTCAACTGCTGTACTGGTTAACTCAACTGGTCCAAGAATGATGTTTAAAAAGGTCCCAGTCTGCGGTTAAGACTGTGTGTGGAGACCAAGGAGAGACTTCATCCTCACCAGCCACTCTACAGAGAGATGCTGGAGCCAGCAGAAACACCTGGTCAGAAAGGGAGTTAGGCTCACCAAAGATATCCCCAGTTGCAAAAACACTTAAATGGTAACAAGTGCCAACATTTATTGAGCATTAACCAAATATCAGGCTCAGGGCTTTATACGGCTTACTGTATGGACTGCTATCATCCTCCTCTGGCAAAGGAGGAATGCGATACCGGAGAGCCTGAGCAGGCTGCCCACATCTGCCCAGCTGTGTAGCAGACATGGCACCCAACCCAGGCTGGATGTGCAGCTCAAGGCCTAAAATCCAAACCACTATGCAACACATCTTAAAATTAATACCATTTGGTCCCGAGCACCAGGATTTCATATTTTTAACTGATCTTTATATTTAGCTCATCACAACCATCATTAAACTTCTGCCCAAAGCTTACTAAGTGAAATTGTTCCTTTTACCATGTCTTAGATTTGAACTAGGTTGTTATACAGATTAGCAGGGAAAGAGTCATTGTGTCATCTAAAGCAGTGGTTTTCAAATTGAGATGGGCACCACAATCACCAAGGAGATTTTTTAAAAGAACGGATTCATGGTCCCCATCCCAGACCAATTAAATCAAAATCTCTGGGAGATTAGCACCAGGACTCTAACTGTACAAAGCTCTCACTGAAGCAGCCAGAAGACAACTGGGAAAACCCAGCCACAAAATCCTTACTGGCTAGTGCCTCAGTGAGGCTGCCCCATTCCAGGATTTGGCCCTCTGCCAAATCCTAACCAGAAGCCACTTTCTCATTCACCATTAGGGAATCACTGACACAGGACAAAACATAATCAAAAGAATATGCGATTAATGTGTTCTCTCTATATAATGCAGACTTACATGAGAAGCCCAGGCAGTATGGCACAGTTGTTCTAGATAAAAGATAATCTTGAGGCAGACAGCTGGATCTGAATCCCAGGTTCTGCCATTAGGCAAATTACTTTGTGTGCTTCTCTGTACAGGGAGATAACAAGGGTATCTACCTCACAGGGTTCTTAGGAGGATTAAATGAGATAATACATGTAAAATGTGTAAACAAGTGGTAACCTATATTTAATAAATATAAATATAAAAAATAAATATAAAAATAATATATATAAAAAAATAAATATATCACTGTAAGTTGGATCGCTGGATGAGCATAAAATCATACGCATCAAAATCAGTAACCAAATATTGAATGGCATCAGACCACAATTAGTTTGACGCATCTATCTTAAATAACAGATGACCTTGCTAATGGAACCTGAAATATCTATCATGTACTGGTATTAACCCTCTGCAGCCATGTTCACCCTAGAGATAGTCTTGCAACTCAAGTATGATATTTATGGCACACTGCTTCACCTGAATGGGAACTGCCTATCTTTGCATGTATGATACTTCTTTTTCTGGGGTTGAGGGTCCAAGATTGACCAACACTTTCACATTATACGCTCCTTCCTCAACTTTACATGTTTAATACAATTCTACCACAGTCCCACTGGTCTAGGAGAAACCCTGTTGTGTTTCTTCCGGATCACTTTGCATATACCTGCTCTGAAGCACCATTTTATATGGATTCCACAGTTTAACTATTAAAAGGCTATCCTATTTTTTTATTTTCAAGTTCTTGAGGGGAGCGGGTTCTTCACAACAGGTACAAAGCCCATCTGTTGTTGCTATCTTGGATGTATGGTCCGCCCACATCTCTCATAGAAAGCTAACTGCCCAGCTTTTAATGACACAGTGATCTACGGAAATTTCTCTTCTTGAGCACCAATTCTGCTATCACTGATAATAAAACAGTAACAGTCTTTTCTCTCATGTCCTTGGTCATGTCATTCATTAGTAATGCTCTGTTTATTAAAAGTGATCAAAGGCTGACTTCGTTAAAATCACCTGAGTGTGTTGGTTTTATCTGTCAACATAGAAGCATATTTTTTCCTCCTTCCTTAAGCACATCACTATCTTTATGTGCCCTTCTTAATAACACTCATTTGATACAGTTCACCTTTGGAAAATGTGCCTGTTATCTACTAACAATTTATAAGTAAACTGTGGTCATCTGCAAAGAGAAGAGGCATCAGTTTGCTGCTTTTGATACATATTTACATGTGAAACTGACATTATTTCTAAAGTTTTCCAGAATAGCTGTAATTTGCTCCCATGAGACAGTATCTCCTGGTTTTACTCATATAAGGAATTAATGAACATCTTATGTTATACGTGGCACAGTTCTTTCAAAGGCCTACATGAGTTGCAATTTCATGGAGAACACTAAGGATAGCATTACTTTCTACTGAGGAGAATGCTTTATTCTTGTTTTTGCCAGGACAGAGGGACAGGCAGCAAGGCAGAGCCTGCTGGACAGGGTCAGGACACAGTCTTGGGGCTTCAGCACACTAGGGGAATCTGAGACCAAGCAGGTCAGGAGACCACGAAGTCCAGGAGGGCCTTCCACAGACAGGCTTATGGAGTCAAGTGGGACTCCAGGGTGAGGGCAGACTCTAGTAGGTCAGTGGGTGCAATAATGATCTCATTCCCCTCCTTATCAACATCAATTCCATGACCAATCAGAATAATCACTTCCTCACACAGACTCTAAATAGCTTTGCTCTACTTCAACTAGTCTTCCCTTCTCTTCTTTTGTCATACTTGCTCAGTTAAACTATTAACCCTGGCTAAATCCAACTCTCTGCTTACTCTGCTCTGCAAGATTACAGCTGAACATTGTGGGAGAAAAACATGCATCATGCTGATTGGTCTCTCACCTTAAGTTCATGACCATGACCCTCAAAAATGGGTCCTTCATCTGCCAGGCAGTCACCCTCAATGCCCTAATTCCATATGCTCTTCACCAATACTTCATACCTTTTCTCCTCTCTCCTCAAGCCCTCACTTATCCTCCCCCATCTCCACTCTCCACTGATGACCTCACTTCCTGTTCTACTGAAAACAAAAGGAAAGAAGGAAAAAAAAGGAAACAGAATTTATATCACCATACCTACTCACTCACTAACATCTAAACTTTGTGGTCTTGCCTGTTTCTAGAACTTTCACGTTTCAATCTCTGCTCTGTTCACTAGACCCCCTTCCAACGACCCGAGAACATTGCTCCATTGCTTCTCTCTCTCGCCTGTGTCAGTATTCTGCTATCTGCTGAAGATTCCCATCAACATTCAAACATATTATTTCCCCATCTTTAAAAAAAAGAATCAAACTTCTGTTGACCCTACTTCCCTTGTCAGCTGTCACTCCATTTCAGAGCTACCTATACTCTCTCTCTAATACCTCTCTTCCCATTCTTTTTTCACCCCTTCTTTACCTTCATTAAGGTGAAAGACTTACATAATCATTGTACAATTATCAAAACAATGAAATTAAAACATTTCCATCCTCTCACACCCACCCAGACTTCCACTCCTTACCACTCCACTGAAAGTGCTCAGCGAGATTATCCATGGTGCCTGTGCTGCTCAGCCTGGGCCTTTCAGTCCCATCTTATAAACACAACTGACTCGGCCAGTCCCTCCTCCTAGACACTATGTGTTTGCTTTGCCTCCCAGGACCTACTCTGTTTCCTCCTACCTCACTGCCTCCTCCCCCTCAGCGCCCAGGGCTCAGCCTTGGCCATCACCCCTTCTCCATCTATGCTCACTCCCTTGGCGCTCTCACTGATAAAATATGATCTAAATGCTGATCATCTCCAGACTCATATGTCCAACTCCCAACTGGTTGGGATCAGGTATCTGATCAGCCAACTCCTTTACCTTCTTAAATCTGTTCAACTGCCACCTTCCTAATGATGCCTACCCTGAGCACAGGCTTACTTTAAGTGGTCATACCCTCTCACTGACTGCCCAATTCCCTGTACCCAGCCTGACCTTCCCTTTTTCTGTAGCATTTATCACCAGAGCGTACCGTCATTTATACACTCTGACTTACTGCCTACTATGTTGCCTGATGTGTCCCAGGTGCCCAGAATAGTACCTGGAGGAGGAGGTGCTCAGTAAATATTTGTGGAATAAATGAGGACACAAGGGTTAGGAATAGCAGAAGGAGCCACGATTTTAGGACTTACAGGTGTACTACTGTAGTCAAGTCAGAAATCAGCCTAGATTCTCAACTAAGGCAAGGGAAGAGATTCTGAATTCACTAGTAATTTTCTTGACAATTAAAATGAGTTAATTCAATATAAGCTACATAATTTTCTAAAATAAAATCATTTTCTGTTAACCGAGTAATGTCAGCAGTTGAGCATTCTGAGAGAATATAGCTTTGTTCACTGGTTTCTGAATTTCTGATATATATATACACACAAGTCTGGCAAAACCCAGTATGTTATACAACACCAGTAGATATGATAGATCTTCAAAGTACCCAAACAGAAATTATCTTTTGCCTCCTCTACACTGGTTGGACTCTACTTGTTCATAATGTTTACACTCAACCTTTGTGCTAGACTCTTAAACATACCTGTACACCGACCACAATTTCTAACTCTGAATACATTTGGTTTTTAGGTTACATATTTTTCTCTCAATCCATCACTGGTATTAGTTCCAACTCATCCTGACCTAGATATAATTTATTCTCAGAAACCAAAACAGAAGACAACTTATTTGTTATCCCCTAGTTTTGTCTTTCAGTGTCCACTATGAATCTTTGCTCAGCTTTTCAAACATTCTTTACTACCTAATGCATAGTTTCAAAAGCTAAAAGAACCATATATCTGATATAATTCTTCTTAACATTATTACCAATAATAGATGACACCAAGATTGTTTAAGGCCTATAATTATTCTTTCCTATTTAAAAAGAATCATCAAAATGAACACTATAATCATTTTCATGAATGACTAGTTTCTGCCAAAATACTGTTTGAAATATGTAACATCAGTTATACCAGTGACCTCATTTCTACCACAACCCTAGAACATTATATTTGCACCTACTGAAAGTACGGTTTCCAGTACGGTTTCTATTTAGGTTTAAGTACAGTTCCTATTTAGGCCTTTGATTATTACTCTAAAAACAAGTAAGTCTTGACTCTAAAAATCAAATTTTATAAAGAATACATTCTTGGAAAGTTCAATTTATATCTCTTCTTCATTATAATGGCTATCACTCAGAATTATTAATAAATTCAGATCCTGACTGGGTACATAATGACAGGTATACAGTCATGAAAACATAGAAGAGGCTTACTATATATATTTTGAAAATTCACATGCTGCTTAAAGAAATTTTAGAAAATGTAGACTAGCAGAAAGAAGAAAAAATAAAATTAGCAAATATCCCAATTTATTACGAAGAGGTACCTGAGTCAGACAGGAATAGGAACCTAGCTCTAGCACTTATTAGCTGTGTTACTTAACCTTTCTGAGTTTTGTCTCTGTGAAAACACTAGCATGCCAATCTGAAATATTCTTCCCTCAAACTTTTCATAGCTTGCGCCTTCCTATTATTTACGCTCTCTGCTCAGATGGTAACTTCCAAGCAAGACCTTATTCTGTCTTATTTTTCTTCATAGCATGTGTTATACATAGAATCTAAAATTACATCATTCACTTGCTTTTTGTCTGTCTGTTCTATTGAAACATAAATTTAGGAGGACAGACTATATCTGTATTGTTTATTGCTGTCTTCCCACTGCCTAGAGTAATGACTGGCACAAGGTAGGTGCTAATAAACATTTGCTGACTGACTTAATAACACCACCTAACTATAAGGATTCTTGGGAAGATTAAATAAGGCAATGCATGTATAAAGCCCATGACCCCCAATATAACATTCAATAAATAACAGCCATTATCTTAATTTTATTAGCATTTACTTCAATTACTGTATGATTAAAAGTACAAACTGCCTACTTCTAGAGGTGCTGGTTATTATTAATGTCTGGTCCAGAGCGTGCTTCTCAGACTTTAGTGAATCACAGAATCACCTGAAGGGCTTGCTATTACACAAATTTCCGGCCCTCTCCCCAGATATCCGGATTCAGTAGGTCTGTGGTAAGGCCTGAGAATGTGCACTTCTAACAAGCTCCCAGGTGATGATGCTGCTGGTGTGGAGACTGCACTTTGAACAGCAAGTATATGTGGCATAAGATTTTTAAACACTGAGTATCAACATATCAAGAGTTCTCTGTACCTTAATTAAATACTTGTGTATTTATGATACTTGTTCAAAAAACAATAAATGATGGTAGAACTTAAAATTTTACCATCTTATGATTAAATTATTCCTTCATTCTTACACAGTACTACATAAAATTACCAAGTCCCTTAACTGTCACATCAATTATATTTAATTATCAATTAACCCTTCTTCTTTACATAAATTGAAAACTAAATACAACAATGTTTTTCCAAAGAATTCATCTTTGTTAAGGGACTACCACCATAATTTCTAAAAAGGCAGAAAGAAGAAAGCTTTCTTTTCCTGTACCACAGAATTCCATGTCTATAACCTTCCCTTTTTTCTGAGGAAAGAATCGTCAGATTCTTAAAGAGGGCTCTAGCCACAAAAGAGTTAAGAACCAATGCACTGTGTTCTGCACATTTTAGCTGCTGGAACAAAGCTCCTTTGTTCTTAGTTTAAGTGAAAAGTCTTTCATTTTAAGTCAACAACCTATACAACCACCACCAAATACACTCTAAGCAACTTCAAAAATTCCTCAGGACCCTGGTGCAAGAGATAGAGCATCCCTTAATTTAGAACCACCGATCTCTACTCCCCAATCCTGAGTCTCTCCCTCTCCCTACCCATGACCCACAAAGCTCCCACCTATATTTCAGAAGACAGGTTTTCAAAATCCGTAGTTCCTAACCCACACTATCTACATGCCTTTCAAGGTACCTTTCACTGCATTTGAATCTTGGAAAGGAAAAACACACAATAAACTAATCAACTGATTGACCATTTATTTATTCATTTAAGCTTTTACTGAACACTCAAGTACCAGGTACTAAGGATACACTTAAGCTAAATCGGCCTATGGGAGTAGACAGGTGGCATATGTTGGAGTAGATGAGCTTTAAAGGATGGGCGGCTGCTAGCCAGGCATACAGGAGACGTTCCAAGCAGAGCAAGCAGCTGAACCATGTGTGTGCAGTGTGTGTCAGGTGGTGGGGGGAGGGAGAGGGCAGAAATCAGTCACAGCTGCGTAGCTTTAATTTATCCTGAGGGCAGTAGAGTACCTTTAGGAAATTTTGGGTTGGCTGAAGCTTGAGCGATGAAGACAGTAAGCCCTTGTAAATGATCACCACTGACACAGCTTAGAAGTGGGCTGCAGGGACTTTGGTGAGAAGGAATGAGGGCCTGAGCGAGAAAGGTCACAGGGGATGAGAGTGAAGGGACAGATTCAAGAGAGATTACAGAGAGAGACCAGACAGAACTCTGCCCCTGTTTTGTTAGTGAGGGTAAAGAGAGTCAAGCATGGAGCATATTTCTTGCTTGGACAACTGAATGTTGGCATCCCATTCATTCACTTTTAGGTAATGTTAAGTTCCAGGAGGCTTCAAGGACATCTAAGTGGACATCCAGTGGGATTCTGATGCTTAGAATAAAGATTTGGGAGACATCAGCATAGGCAGTTGGAAGTCTCAGAGGAGGTGAGTTCATATAGAAAAGAAAAAAATAGATCCAAATACACCTGTAGAAATTTCTTCTTGGCTTATGAGTTTTGCTTAGCAGAGTTTAAGTTCCAAATTTATCTTATTTACCACGCTACTCCACAGGCTAGCAAAGTGCCTGACATCTAATTCTTTATTTTAGAGAATTCAATAATTATTTGTGTGAACAAATTTATTTCCTTAGGTTTGTTAGGTTGTAAAAATTACCTCATAGACATGTGGATTTAGTTCATCTAGCATTAAGTGATCATTTAAAGGGAAAACTCATCTGTATTTTAAAATTTTACCTCATTTTAAAGTTTTATTATCTTTTTATCAAACGTCCTTGGTCTGCTGAAGGGAGCTGGTATTAGTAGTTGAGGTATGAGCCTACTTAAAGATGGGGCTTTTATAAGCCCTTTTTTTTTGGCGACTCCTCGTCAGAAGCGTGGGACATTCTGCGCTGCCGTCTCTGCCCCCCCTTCCTTCTGACTGCCTTGCCCCTTTCTCTGTCTTCCACAGAGCTGAGTGCTAAGAACACCAAGGGCTGCTGCACTCAGACAGTCTGCTGTCATTTTGGCCCTTGTTTCTACATCCACAGGGAAGCCAGGCAGTGTTAGCTCCCGAATTTCTTAATGGGAAAACAGGGATCAACAAACTGATTTGAGGAGAGAGAAAGAGTCGAGATGCACGTGCAGAGTAATCTGAAAGAGTAAAGTAACTCCGTTTATCCATATCAAAGCAGGGAGAGCCACTCATGATCCCTACACCTCCCACCCCAAAGCACCTCCACTGCAGCCAGGCCCAAGCATGTATGTCCCTGCCTGAGAAGGCTTTGGGCCCATGGCTTTAGGAATTTCAGAAAACACTCTTTTTGGTTCCTTCTCTGGCATTCATTCTGCTGCAACATCCTGACATATATCTGCTATTACATCATTCTGTTTCCTCATTTTCATCACACTTACCAGCTTCCAAATTTATTGATATTTTATACATTCCCTAACTTGATTACTATTCCTTCAGAATAGAACCAGAGTTCTGAAGGGACTGGTCCTAAAGTCTGCTTTTGCTCACCAATAATAAAGCTCCATTTACACATTTCAAACTTGAATAGTAAGAACAAAATCTTTCTCTTTTATTATGAGTTTCCATAATAAGAACTACTGTTTACCCATTCTTTACTTATAGTATCATAAAATTATAGTTTAGGTACAAAGTTATTTTAATAAGATATTTTTATATGCCAAAGTCAAGATGGAAACTATCTGGGGGTACCTCATTATCACTTAACACTTCTCACTTTCCTCCTGTCCCATTTGGCCATCTTCTCTATTGGGCCATATTCTCTATTTGGGATCTATACTGATCCCAAATCATTGTATCACATATATCTGTCCCACTTTATACCTAAGAAAACCAGGTAACATCAAAGAGCCAACCAATGATTAAGGAACATGCTTTACAGTACTATTTATTTTATCAATACAAATAGGGGGATATTTTGCAAGTGGGATAGTTTTTGCCTATAAGCCCCAGTATGAATATGAACCAAGAAATATACAGAAATCCAAGGACCAGAAAGTGCATAAAGCTTAGCACCACAGAATCCTCAGGTCTCCTAAGACACTGGGTTGAGTGCCTGACTCCACCATCATTTACTCTACTGTTCTGTGTTCTCTGTGGCTGAAAGAGGTCATATTTGTGTCTTTTAATCACAATTCTGCCATGTTCATTCTCTCTCAGTAAAGGGGCTTGCTGACTGCCAAGGGACTTTTCAGGCCAGAATGACAAGAGCTATTAAACGGTCACCTATCCCTTTAGACCTTAATTAAATTGCTGTTGCAAACATAAACATAACCCTTGCTTATAAACTTATTGTTTATACTTCTAGAATCTTTTGTTTTTCCTTCAGAAAAGTAACATTTAGGAAATTCCGTGGTGGCGCAGTGGTTGAGAATCCACCTGCCAATGCAGGGGACACGTGTTCAAGCCCTGGTCCGGGAAGATCCCACATGCCGTGGAGCAACTAAGCCCGTGCGCCACCAACTACTGAGCCTGCACTCTGGAGTCTGCGAGCCACAACTACCGAGCCTGTGTGCCACAACTACTGAAGCCCACGTGCCTAGAGCCCGTGCTCCGCAACATGAAAAGCCACTGCAATGAGAAGCCCGCACACCACAATGAACAGTAGCCCCTGCTTGCCGCATCTAGAGAAAGCCTGCGCGCAGCAACGAAGACCCAACGTAGCCAAAATAAGTAAATAAATAAAATAAATTTATATTAAAAAAAATAACATTTAAACTGGGATTTCATTATGTCCCAAAGAAAATTTTCTTTCAGAAGAACAGATATAAAATCTGTATTATATAGATAAAAACTGGAGAATTTGTGCTTTCTTCTCATCTGCCAAACAGAACTGGCAGGTTTTGCTGGACAAATGCAATTATAAAAACAATGCACTAATGTCAGAAGAAGCAAAACAAAACAGAGTGTGGACCATGTCCAGGTGCCATGCTTCGTGTAGTGGGAAACAGGAAAGTATAAGACAAAGTCCCCACTCTAGAGTAGCCACATCCTACTGGTTCTGCCTCCAAAATACATCCACAGTCAATCACTCTTCCCTGCCTCCATCTCACACCTCATTACCCTGGCTGAAGGCCCCATAATCTTTCAGCTGACCTGCAGCAATAGCCTTCTCACTGATTAGCTGTTCCTTAAACTTGCCAAGGGCATTCCCACCTCAAGGCCGTGTACTTGCTTTTCCCTCTGCCCGGAATGCTCTTCCCATATATCCAGAGTTCAATCCCTTCAGGTTTCTGTCCAAATGTCATCATATCAAAGAGGCCAACCCTGACACACTATATAAAATGACCCCAACTCTCCTATCTACAATCCTTCTTTGTTCTTCATAGCATTTAACACAATCTAACGTGGCGTATGTTTATTATTGGTTTTCCCCTTTCTTGAGAGCAGAGATTTTTGACTACCTTGTTCACTGCTGCTATTCTCTGTGCCTAGAATAGTGCCTGGCACATGGTAGGCATTCAATAAATATCTGTTTGATGATGTTTAACTGATAACTGTTCAAGTTAGATAATGATACAGTGCAACAGTAAGTGAGCATTTCAAGACAGTTCATAGTTAACTGGTAATTGAACAGCATGGGCCCGGTAATACCTCCAAAAAGTATACATCAACATCACTTGGAGAGGTTTGCCAAAATACACATGTCCAGACCTCATCACAACACTCACCAATCTCTCCAGGTGGAGGTGTGAAAAAGTTTATGTTTAAACAGCATCCTAGGTGACTTTTTTTTTGTGGTAAAATATTTATAAAACCTGCCATTTTAACAACTAACAGGTGATTCTTTTTTTGCAACCCTGTTTAAAACTACCAGTATAATAGTATGTAAGTTAAGCAGAGGGAGAATAGCTGAAGGGGGGATTAAAAAAATGTCCCAGGTTATCTTAGAAAGAGCATGGGCTTTGGAGCTGAATAGAGGTCTACTACTCATAAGCTGCGGGACTGGGTAAGTGACTTAGCTCTTAAGCTTCCACACCCACAAGTGAAGATAATCTCTATACTCTCTCTGTCTCCCCACATCCCCTCCAAACTGCTTCAAGGTTACTGTTTAAAGCTAAAATGAAATCAAGTATATAAAGTATCTACTTTGGTGCACATAACAGGCATTAAACTAGAACTTACTGGAATTACCTTCATTGAAATAGGAAAATAAATTCATATTGGCAAAAACACAAAAAATAGGTGAAATACTGGCCTAAGTGGCTATAAAAATGTCTCTCTACTGACAGTACAGGTGAAAAAGAAACTTGTCAGGAGTTGCACACATACGATCATTCATTAGAACAGTGATTCTCAAACTTGTGCGTGCTTCAGAATCACCTGGAGGGATTGTTAAACACAGATGTCTGGGCCTACTCCCAGAGCGCTTCTGTAATTCTGGGGGGAGGCCTGATAATCTGCATTTCTAACGAGTTCCCAGGGGACGCTGAGGCTGTTGGTTATTGGTCAAAGGGTACAGTTTCAGTTATACAAGATGAATAAATCCTAGAGATCTACTGTACAGCATAGTGCCCACGGTTAACGATACTGTGTTGTACACTTAAAAATTTGCTAGGAGGGTAGATTTTACATTGTGTTCTTATCACAATAGTAATAAACGAGGGTGAGAGAAAACTTTTGGAGGTGATGGATAAGGTTTATGGCATTGATGTGGGTGATGGTTTCATGTGTATATACTTATCTCTAAACTCATCAAGTTAAACACATTAAACACGTACAGCTTTTTTATGTCAACCATACCTCAATAAAGTGATTGTAAAAAACCCACAATGAATTAAAGTATGCATATCCTAAAAAAATCTCTGAGCATATTAATTCTTTCAATAAAATTTTTAAAACGCGAAAACCTGAAGTAGTTCACGTAAAAAAAAACTGTTAATAGTTTAACCAATAACTGCTTATGATTTTCAGAACATTTTAAAATCAGATAAAAGTGAACTATAACAATTTAAAAAAGAAACAAGAAAAAATTCATACCACTGGTATCCCAGTGAGAAATTCAATTCTGAAAATAAATTCAAAGTTAATTCTTAGAATACTCATTGTTTTAAAAGTTAAAATCTAGAGGAAAACCCCCAAAATGTGGCAGTTTTAAAAGAAGAAGTGTAACCCAAAACTTCTGATAGGTAGATGACAAAATAAAGAATACTTACAGGTATGGAGGCATTCCGTCACTGTAGTTGGCTTGATCAGATACCCTTTACAGATATAGCAAGTGATGTAAGGATTGAAATCTTTCACCAAGTGTTTCCTCTGGGTAGCCATTCGTGGTTAGCTAGGACTGGCTCTAGTAGTTCAGGCAAACAGGGGTATTAAGTGAATGAAAGTCTGATCCCAGGAGCTGGTGTGGAGTTCCCAACTGGATGTCCTGAGGCATGAGAACTAACATCCAGACTTCTCATGAGATCACTGGTCATCACTCCTTTTGGTGGTTCTGCTTTCCCATATCTTCTTCCACAGTGATTTTAAAAAGACGAGAGAAAAAGGTGTCAAATTACCCGTACTGTATTAACACCAACGTATTAGCAACAAGTATTACATGTTCCAAACTGGGTGAACAGGTGAATAGAACATTTCCCTCACTGTAACATTAATTTGTAAACCTGCTATGATTAAGTCAGAATAATAAATTCATCCAATCCTGAGGCCTCAACTATCACATCTATACAAATGACACCTGAGGCTATTAACTCTGGTTTTGATACCTTTACCTCTTGAGTAATGCATTTTAACTACCTGCTTGACTGCTCTATTAGGAGTTCCCGCCAACACAAGCTAAAAGATTCAAAATTGAAGCCATTATCCTCCCTATCAAGATGCTCCCTATTTCCATTCTGTACTCCACACCTAGTCGGTAATCAAATCAAATGGATGTCCTTTTCCATTCCTTCCACAGCCATCCTACTCAAATATTACCTCTCCACCTGCAGCCCAACTTATGTTCTACCAAGTTTATTCTATCACATTTGGATTCTCTTCTCAAAGAATGTCAGTGTCTCCTCTTTACTCTGTAACAGAGAAACCTTTAAATTTCTCAGCTTGTCGTATAAGACCCTCCACAGGCTGACCTTAACATATCATTCAAAGCTCAGGAAAACTGAAAGGATGGCTCTTTCCATAGTCCATTCTGCAGGTCCTATGCCCTCCATCCAAAGAGCTCTTCTGCTCCCCTATCCAGAGCCTACCTATTCTTCAAACCCTTTTCCAAAGCTATCCTCAGTGTAATCTCCCCGGTTTTTTTTTAACCCTTATTTCTCTGTTACGTTTTCCTTCTATTTTTATTTACAGTTACATTCATTCTTAATCTCCTCTATTAGACTGCAAATCTTAAACAGACACCAGTCACATTTAGTAAATGTATAACCTGGGCAATGTTACTTATCGTCTCTAAGTCTTACGGTTTTTTAAACTGTAAAATGAAAACAAGAATGCCAGCCTCCTACAGTTGTGACGATTAAATGAGACAACATACATATAGCTAGCACACTGTAAAAACTGAATGTCATTAATTTTTAAACTTTTTTTTTTCCAGAAACGTCTAGCATGGCTTGTCCATATGGTTACTTTAAAAAGTTTTAAAGGTTTCTTACAACAAACGTGTCCTCTTAGAGGACACAACATGAAAAAAAGGTGTGGATTTCCCAAGTTAATTCTATAAACAAAAACTTTTCTAACTCAGCTATTAACTCATAAGTTAAATATAAAGCAGCCGGAGAGGTAAAGGGTATCGTTCCATCTTGCATCGACAGACACATCGCCACTGAGAATACGCACGGAATAGGTTCTGCAAGTAATCATCCTATCCGCTCAGGAAATCGTGTCGAGGGTGTAACAGAAAGAGGGCGTAATTATCAGACAGGGGGTCTGGGTTCTGGTCCTGAGCCCCTGTATGACCTGCAGCAAGGCACTTATTATCCGTGCCTGGATCTCGGCCTCCTCCTCTATATACTGGGATTAACGGCCCTGCCTTTCTCACAGGTTTGCTACGAAGCTCCAAAGTCAGACAAAGTCCTCTGAAACCGGACTTGCACAGTCCCGACGCGGGGTGGGATTATGATCTTAAGCCATAGAGCCCTGTCACCAAGAAGGTTAAAGGAAGCAAGTACTTGCAGTGACGGGGCGGGGGCAGGAGGGAACTTTTCCTCGTCCTCCGGCAGGACCCGGTAGCACTGCCCTAGGCGGTCCCAGCACAAGCCTCCCCGCCCGCCTGGCAGGTGCGCGGGCCAGGGCCCGGCGGACGCGGCGCTCGGGCCGGGCCGGGGCTGCGCCTGGGAGGACGCGCCGCCTCTCCCAGGGCCGTGCGCCCGCCGCCCTCTCTGCCCCCGACCGTAAGGCGCGACCTCAAAGCCCCCAGACCCCGGCAGGCCACCCCCGTCCCCGCCCCCCGAAGAGCTCTCCCGGCTCCAGGCGGGGCCTGCCGCGGCAGGTGCTTGGAGGTGCCGCTCCGGCTCCCGGCGCAAACTTGGGCGGGGAGCGCAGGGGCGGCCGAGTTCCGGCCCTTCGGCCGCTCTCCAGCCAGCCGTGTACCTACCCCGCGGCTGCCGCCACCACCGCTCCTCGCCGCCAGCGCGCCGGCCTCAGAGGGAAGGAAAGTGAAAGAGAAACAGCGCCTGCCGCGGCCTGGCCGGTCCCCGCGCCCCGTCCGCCCTCCCCCTGCAGGCGGGAGCGCGCCGGCTCCGCGGGGCCACTCGACTCGGGCCCGATAGGGCGCGGCGGGCCTCGGGCCCAGGGCCGGTGCCGCCTCCAAGGGCAACTCCACCCCCTTCCAACCGCCGGCGCCGCCGGCCGGCCCCGCCCCCTCCACGCCCCCCGCCGCCACGCCCGCAGGCCACGCCCGCCCGCCCGAGCTCCTCGCAGGTACCCCGGCCACCCCGGCCGCCTCGCCGCCCGGCTTCCAGGGCGACGGTAGATTTGACCAAATTTTATCTCAGTTCTTCTTCTCCTCACCACCGACCCCTCCCAGTTGTTTTCATCATAACAATGTCTGGCATATTTTCCCTGGCGGGTTTACAAGCGATGGTCGGTGCTGAGAATGAGTCACCCTGCGAAATTGTCTACTCAGCTGCGTCTTCCCCAAACTAGCCCCACGTGGGCCGCGGTGGGGACGAAGGCCGCTTGATTTGCACCCTATTTAAGAACCACTAAGGAACTTGTTACTGGGCGGGGTGTCTGGAGATCAGGATCAACGACAACTGGAAGCAAGGGAGAACGATGGGGGTGGGGGGTGTTTGTGGAAAGGTGAAGAGTTCTTACTGCTTGCAAGGTTCAAAACCAACCAACCAACCCACCCCAGTTCTCTTTCTAGTGGACTTTAAGAACTACAAGCGCAAAAAATTTATTCAAAAGCATACATTAAAGGATTCCTCAAAGTCATTCAATCCTAATATACTGCATTCCACAAACTTACAAATTTCTACTACAACCAGTATTTTGCTAAACATAAATTAGACTTGGTTCTTTGTTGCTTAGAAGACTGCAATCCAGTAATCCTAAAATAGCAGGCGAATCAGCATGGTGTACACCAGTAAACAAAAGTTCAAAAGAACATCCCAAAGGGTATCTGCCAAGGGCAACTTTCAATCTTGTGTGTTAGAAAGAGGAAAAGGTGCTGCAATTACATCATCTTTGCCTCTGGAGAAGTGAGGGCAGTGATGGCTAGGGAGCTGACAGTAATGGAGAAGGGATGGGGGGAAATTAGTGCAAAGTATTTGCCTTACCTCCAAACGACATGAGTCACCTTAGTAATACCAGAGTGGAGGTGGCTCTAGTGGCAAACCAAGGAACCCAGTGACCACTGGTCTAGCAGGGTGCAAGTGTTCAAAGATCCATTTCAAATTTAAAATACACCAAGAAGTAGACAAGACAGCTTTAAAAATCATCCAATGTATAATTAAACTTAGGTAGAGTGGACATAACCTTTAAAAATTACCATTTTTAACATCATAGCAGGAGCAATACATTTTCTGAAACAGTTTTCAATGACCACATTTTCATAGTCCTTATAAGAACCATTGTGCAAAAGTATACATGCCAATTTCCAAGCTGGGACCAACTTCAGCAAGTCCTGGCAATCACAAGGAGCAAAGAAAACAAGTCCGATAAAATGACTTTATAGTTGCAGGATTCCTCTCCAGATCTTTCATCTTGGAAACTAACTAAACATATCAATATGTGAAAAGTCACCCTATTTCTAGTATATTTAAAATATGTAATGGGGGACTTCCCTTGTGGCGCAGTGGTTAAGACTCCGCGATCCCAACGCAGGGGGCCTGGGTTCGATCCCCGGTCAGGGAACTAGATCCCACATGCATGCCGCAACTAAGAAACCCACCTGCCGCATCTAAGACCTGGCACAACCAAATAAATAAATAAAATAGATATTAAAAAAATAAAATATGTAATGGAAGATTTCACTGTATAAACTACAACATATACATTATGACTTATTTTCCTAATTTGCATCTGAAGCTATTTTAAATGTATTTTTAAAGAATAACACTTAATGAAGTCCAGGGGGCTTAAGTGTTATTGGTGATCAACACTAAGTGGGGTTAATCAGCATTCCCTGAGGAGATGAGCTTGAGATGGATATTAGGAGGACTTACATTAGTAATGGAGGGATGGTTAAGAAATATGCTACAGAGCAGTGCCTGAAGATAGACATGGAGGTGGGGTTGCCATAATGAAACTGCAAATGGTGGACCTGGAAGCAGGGAGAGAATGACAGCCTTTGTAAGAAAATCTGTGCTTCGTGTCCTGAGGCAGCATGGTTTGTAGTAAAGTGTTCAGTAGTTTCTCCTTTCCCCTCTTCAGCTACCACCCCACCTTGCCCATTCCAAGAAAAAAAATGCGCACACACAAAAAAGAAAAAACAAAACCTCAAACATGTGTCTGGTTAAAAAAATAACAAAAAAAATGGTGAGAGGGAATGTTAAGAAGGGGCCAGTTTCCTGACTCGTGTAAGTTCTGAGGATTTAAACATAGGACTTTTAGCTGCTGTGTGGCATCTCCTCCCTTGCGACTGCTTTCTACTTTCCAGTAACTCACCCCTTAGTCCCTTGGTTCTGACTGTGGGGACTGGAACAAACCATAGAAGCCTCAGTATGAGGGGGTGGCTTTGATAACAAATCTCAAAAACCAGCGGGACCCTCAAGTAAACAAAGGCCTGGGAGCAACTAGATACACAGGACCAGGAAAGAGAAAAGGCAGGTAAAAGATCATAGCTGAGAGTCCCCTTATCACTAATCTACTTGAGCTGTCTCATTTTACAGATGTAGAAACCAAGATCCTGAGAAGTGACAAATTCATAATCACAGAGCTCATTTTGGTAAAGCCAAGACCAAAACAAAGGTACCAGTTCCATATTATTTACACGTCGTAAGAGAACTTCTCAAACCCAAGAAGTTAAGAGGGGTTAGGTAAGAAAAAGATTAACTTACAAGGAAATAAAGGAACAAAGGGAGGGAAGAATAAGTGAAGGGAGGGAGGGAAATGGTGACTACAGAGTACTTAGCAGTGAACTGGCCAGTGGTGATTTCCCATCAAAGCAGCAAAATCCCACAGTGATAGCTTGTTTCATTTGATCATTGATCCAGATTCTTCCAGGAAACCACAATTGGCTCTTGACAACCCTTGGAACTACTTGGAGCTATCTGCGTACCTAACAAATGTTTTCATTACTTTATACTTTATGTCTAGAGTTTTATTTCAGTTAAGGCTGGGCCATGGATGGGTAATTCTGTACTGAAAAGTTCACATTCCTTCCTTGCCTAATAAATACATCATCGATGAACAGATGTTTAATAGCATAACATTTTAAAAGAGTTACATCTTTACATTTCCCTGAAATATTAAATGACTTTTCCATGACTGTCAATTATTTTATATACCTAAGTATGCTATTTAAGCTTTTAACATAGACTATCTCTAACATAAAACTACCCTCTGTAATCTAAAAGTCATCCTACAGAGATTTTAGAAAATATTAAAATTTAAAGTGTCCTACTGGGCCTGAATGTATTTATTTTATGGCCATGGATATTACAGCTCAAAATCTATGACTGCCTAAAATCAATGATGGAGGAATGGGAAGGAACAGAGAACTGAAGGACTTCCGATCACCCTTGACCATGTGTCTTTTTCTCTTAACATAACCCTCCCTTGTAATCAATAATTCTCAAGGACTGTCTCTGCTAAATGTCTCTTGAATCCTTTAACTTAACCTACCCTGGTTCAGATCACCATCATTTCTACCCGCCCGCATTACTTCAACGAACTCTTAGACTGTCTCCCTACAGCTCTTCTCTGCCAAACCACTCTCCACAGCACAGCCAGAGGAGAGGACGCTTTCTAACTGAAAATTTGATCATGCTGCTCCCTGACTTAAAAAAACCCTTGTTCTTAAGATAAAGCCCAAATACTTAATAAGCCCACCCCATATCCCTGTCACTTCTACAGCCTCCCCATTGAACTCCATGCTGCAGTCATAATGAACCTTTTTACCCTCTAGCGCTAGGGGTGGCTGTTCTTTCAAATGAGCATCCTGTCCCAATTCTATCCCAATCCCCTCCCCACCCTTGCTAAATCTGCCCAACCCTTATTTATTCTTTGGGTATCTGATGATCTCAAAGGCCACATTCTCAGAAACCTCAAAGTAGATGAGGCACCTCCTTGATGTACATATACTATATATATATATACACACACACACACACAGAGAGAGAGAGAGAGAGAGAGAGAGAGAGAGAGAGAGAGAGCCAACTCATCCTTATGTTCTCAAGTCCCACATTACACTGTCTTGTATTACCTGGTTAACTTGTCTGAACCAACTGCTAGCACATAAGCCCAGTGAATCCATCACTTGACTGTGCATGCCTAGCAGAGTGGATGGCAAACAGTAATCATTCAAATAAATATTGACTGAAAAACTGAATAACTGCACACACACTAAGACATTCTGTGTACTTTGGGGGGGATTTCTTCTTGGAGGGATCCTTACAAAGGATACGTTAATCCCTGCCCTCCAGGACTACTAATTAAAATCACACCAGGGAGTAGAGACTTACCCACAAGAAACAATTATGGAGCAGTACACCAAATTTATTAAAAAAGTGTCAAATGAAAGAGAATCAAATGACAAAAACTCCAGTTGAAAGAAGTCCTATGGGTGGTCAAGAAACTAGCCCTGCATGCTTAAGATTCTGCCAGTTACAAAGACAGCAAGGCAAAATACCAAAAGCTATGGATATGAAAAATAAATGAGAAAGCCAGAGAAAAAATGAGAAGTAAGTCAAAACACTAAAAGTGAGAACAGATAAACAGCATTAGGAATAGAGACAAGATTGGTCTGCTAAAGACTGTGCAACTAGCTTAATAAGTATTTTAAAGTGCTTTAGATACATTACGCTAAAGGGACAAACCAACCAAGTTTTCTTTTCTCCCTTGAGAGGCAGAAAAAACTAGCTGTATTTTCCTCACTGTGATGTCAACAGTTGTCTGGGGCAAGTTCCACTTATACTGGAAGAACAGAGAATGGAACTAAAATAGGCACAGACTATAAGGAAAGACTGGATTTACTCCATCAGGGCTACCATAGTTTAAAACATCAGCACAGAGCCACAACAGTTATTTTGAGAGGTCAGATTAAATCCCTGAAGATCATAAATGCACAAATGCAGAAACTTAGAATATTCCATCAAATCTGAATGTAGATGATTCTAAGTTAGAAGTGACTATAGAAAAATTAGGAAAAAAATGTTCTATCAAAAAAAAAAAGATACGAAATTCAATTGGGGCAAGTGCAATATAGAAACTTAGTGACATCGACATTCAACTATCAGAGAAAAGCAGGCACACGAATTGAAAAAGTCCTAACTTTACAGGTAGCTGTGGTTTAGAAGAAAGGACACTGTACCCAGAGTCAAGAGAACCTCGTTTTTGTTTTTTTTTTTTGCGGTATGCGGGGCCTCTCACTATTGTGGCCTCTCCCGTTGCACAGCACAGGCTCCGGACGCGCAGGCTCAGCGGCCATGGCTCACGGGCCCAGCCGCTCCGCGACATGTGGGATCTTCCCGGACGGGGGCACGAACCCGTGTCCCCTGCATCGGCAGGGGGAATCTCAACCACTGCGCCACCAGGGAAGCCCGAACCTCGTTTTTAGTAAGAGCAAGTCCCTTAACTTCCCTTGGCTCCATTTTCTTCCTGTGAAAATTGAGACTAATATTACCTTAATCACTGGCCTACAGGGAAGATTTTCTTTTATACTTGTGCATTGTTATAATGAGCATATACAAGATTACATGAGATAAGTGAGAAATTTTTTTATAAGTTGTAAATGATAAAGGACTGCAAAAATATAAAGTATAAGTAGGAATTCTGTGGACCACCAGCAGTAGAATAGTACCTAGTAATCCTGTCCCACCCAACAGAGGCCCTCATAGTAAGATATACCCAAGAATGTTTGTAGAATGAGTGAGAGAGACACTCCTGGCAGGGCAGTGGAACCAGAACACAGCACAAAGTAAGGCATGCAATGGTCAGAAAGCACTGAGCTCAATACTCATCACACTCGATTTTTACTAAAAAGATGGGGAAACCTAAATAATTCACTGAGCAATTCAAAGTTGTACAAAGAAAACTAGTTCCACAAAAATGCTTAATAATTTGGGTTAGTTCAACATTGTAGAAGTGGTATGTTAAATCTTTGTTCACTCCCCTTGAATGAAGGGGTAGCAAAAGTGTTTTCCATTAAAATGCAAATTCTCCAGGCAGGGTCATAATTAAGCCCTTATGAGCCATCTCCAGCTACCTGTTCTCAGCTAATAAGAATTAGTAGGATTCTTAGTCCATAGGCAGGGAGAACAGACAGGAAGGACATGAGGCTCTAGTTATGAGTTAACACTTTAGCAGGGTATTAACTGTAACACTTTGTTGGCTGGGAGGCTGGGGAGCCATCAGGAGGAAGGAAAGCAGATCTGAAAAGAGGAGGATGCCAAACCACCAAAGGCAATCTTCTCTCTTGTGCTTCACAGTTCCATCTTGGACTAAAAACAAAAACAAAAAAGGACCTTCTGAAAACAAAAGGCGAGTTAGTGTCTTCACACTGTCTTCAACTACTCAAAGACTTAATGACTAAGATACTGAACAAGTTTCGTCCGGGTTTGCAGAAAAGCTACGAGAAAACTGGCTTAAATTAAAGCAGTGGTGGGGAGGGAGGGATTAGCTATAGTGTTAGATAGGCATTCTTAATTCTCGACCTGCAGGATGACAAACCCTATAATAGTCTCAGAAGCTTCTTGATGGTTCAAGAAGAGAGAAACAGTATTTGTCCTCAACGGTTCCTTCATTTCTGTCTGTTGAAAGGGGTTCTCCCAGATGACTGGAAAAACTGCCAGTTATCAAACCTTCTTTTGATACCTTCTTTTTTTTTTTCGGTACGCGGGCCTCTCACTGTTGTGGCCTCTCCCGTTGTGGAGCACAGGCTCCGGACGCGCAGGCTCAGGGGCCATGGCTCACGGGCCCAGCCGCTCCGCGGCATGTGGGATCCTCCCAGACCGGGGCAGAAACCCGTGTCCCCTGCATTGGCAGGCGGACTCTCAACCACTGCGCCACCAGGGAAGCCCTTGATACCTTCTTGAAGAGAAGCTGAAAAAACCACCAGTATCAAAGCGTCTTGGATTAGATGATGAATGAGAATACAAGATGGCTGTATAGGAAACAGTTAACAGAGCATACACCCCATGAGGGCCAGGACTTTATCATTACTGCTGTATCCCTTGAATCAAGTCTAGAACATAATATGGGACTTCCCTGGTGGTCTGCACTTCCACTGCAGGGGACGTGGGTTCGATCCCTGGTCGGAGTTAAGATCCCACAGGCCGCACGGCGTGGCCAAAGTAAGTCTAAAACATAATAGGCTCTCATTAAATATGTGTTGAATGAAGGAATGTATAAGCAAATAAACGAATTCTGACTTCGCAGCCAACTGCCCATGTTCAAATTCTGGTACAATCTCGTACTACTCTGTGTTCTAGGGCAAAGAACTGTTTCCTGCCTCAGTTTTCTCACTGCTTAAATGGATATAATTAAAAGTACATACCTCAGAGGAATTTTTATGAGGATTATATGAGACACTATAAGTAATGCACTTTGTACATAGGAAGCTAACAAATGCTTGCTGAGTTAATTTTAAGAGTTTCATACCTAGACAAAACAATGAAAACACAGGACATAATTTAAGGCCTGATGAGAAACAAATACTTAGAACAAATGCCTTCATACAATTTATCTGCTTTTAGGATGTACATGGAGGTAACAGTCACCTAACTTTTCCTGCCAGGTACCCTTCCTCCTCCTCTAAGAATTTTAAAAGATTACTCTCTAAGTGGTAAGTGTGTAAAATATGAAAATCATGGCTTAAATTACTCATCAAGATGAAATCAAGAAATAGGATGTACACAGCAGTGTAGAGTTTTATGAACATTTAAAACTTCAACTGAGTGACCTGGGTATAGTCTCGGATACTAAGAGAAGTTGATCAGCTTACCCTGGTCCAAGACAAGTGGTGAGTCAGTCAGGGAGAAGGCTAGGATCTTCCTGTTTCCGTAAAGCATAGTTCCTTCAATTAAAAAGTTATGGATAAGCTAGTCACAAAGGATGAATATCGTATTTTTCCACTTATAGGAGGTACTTAGAGTAGTCAAATTCATAGAAACAGAAAACAGAATGGGAGTTGCCAGGGGCTTGGGGCTGGCGGGGGGCAGCGATGGGAACGAAAAGTTATTGTTTAATGGGTACAGAGTTTCTGTTCGGGAAGATGAAAAAGTTCTGGAGCTTGATGGTGGTGATGGCAGTACAACAATATGAATGTACTTAATGCCACAGAACTGTACACTTAAAAATGGTTAAATGGTAAAATTTGTGTTATGTTTATTTTATCACAATTTTTAAAAAGTTCTGGGATAAAAGATCTTCCTTTTTTAAAAAAGGAAAAAGAAATCACCAGCAAACATTAAGACCCTTGGCAAGTCACTTCACGAGCCCTGATCTGCCCATCTATAAAAATGCTTTAGACTTGGGATACATCATCTCTAATGGGCCTTGAAAAACTTCAATCATATGGTTGTACAATTTGGGAGCATTACCTAGAGTGAACTGCATCTGTAGTGAGTCAGGTGGGAACATTTTAGTCCTTGTGGGCCATATGATATCTGTCTCAACCATGCAACTCTGACCACATAGGGCAAAGGCTGCCAAAGACAGTATGTAAACAAATGGATGTAGCTAGCTATTTTCCAATAAAACTTTATTTAAGAAACAGGCAGTGAGCAAGATTTGGCCCTTGGGCTGTATTTTGCCAGCTCCTGACCTAGAGAATATTTCTGTGAACATGCATAGATGACAGCAATTAAAAACTTCCCTATATCCCAGGGTTGAAAACTTCTATAGTGGCAATAAGCTTCTGACGACAGTCTCAAACCAAAATGTTTTTAGTGCAACATTTTAAACTAACTTTAAGATTTCTGTTTTCCAGGCAATGAGTAGGATATAGTGGCTTAACTATGAGAAGGGGGTCATCCTCATCACTATCGTCATCATCAAACAGCTAGCAGAGTTAGAAACAATCTTTTATTCCTCTTTGTAAAGGTCTGCATAATCTGATATTTCTCCTAAGTCACGATGCAGAAAGTTTACCAACAAAAGGAAAAGGAATATTAAACAAAAACATTCTCTCCTGTTTGCCAAAGAGCAGGCTTAGTCTCCCACCTCTGACTTCAAAACACCAAATCGTCCTAGTGGCATTTAAAGAAGTACTTCCCCATTCTACCTGGCATTCTAGAGTGCTGATCTGAGAGAAAACACAGGGCTTCGAGGGGTAAGCTTTCTGCTTACATACTGATGGACGGTGCTGCAAGCTGGCCTGACCCGGGGAAGCCGTGCTGGAGTGTGTGTACATGTCATCTTCAGCCTCACTGCGGCCTGGACCCTGGTCTCAGAAGAAGCCCTGAAGGACAGGGAGGTGAGCGTTCACCTTCCCATCTCCTTTGCCCTTTGAAGGACAACAGCTGCAACAAGAGAGAGCACATTTGAAATAAGAATACTGAGTCTCTGGGAACTAGATCTGGCCTCATAGCCTAGGGACGAGGAGGGATGCTTCCGTTTCTACAGATGCTGAACAAAGAAATTTACACAGCCCAAGTACTAATGATACTCGCCCCTTCTAGCTTTTTGGATGACTGTTACATGTAAATCAAGAAGAATCTGTGCACAGAGGAAAAGAGTTTCAAAGTACTTTTCACTCAAGTCATCAAGACTGAGGACCATTCACTACTATATTGCTGAATTACAAAAGGAGAGGCTTTGACATTAGATCATGTAAATGCTGGCATTTTTAATTTACTAAATTAAGAACACTGCAGAAAAGTCCAAGGAAGAGAAGTAATTACATGTATTCATTTATGCTTTTAAAAGGTAAGTTTTGTCAAGAATTGTTCTTGATTTGAACAACTTACAATGATATTTCACTTCCTAAAATTTAAGAAGGATGATACTTATCACAAATACTGACAGGGAAGTTAACTGGAATTTGATGATTATAAATTAGTAGACCACCATTTCCTTTACAGTATTTCCTGAACAATTTGTTCTTTAACGCTCTTTACCAATGAAGCCTGAAGTTTTAGGTGAAGTACTCATTTCTACTGGAAAAGGAAAGAATTTCTGTAGTTAGAAACTGAATTTATTAGCATTGGCATGAATGCTTGTATGAAGCCTTTATGTCATATAAGTTAATTCACTTTAGAAGTATCCAACAATAAACACTAGTCATTAATAAAACTGAATAAATAGAATCTAACTGTTAAAAGCTGACATTTATAATACCCATACTCAACAACAACGTGAACACTTCACACTTTTGTACTTTATTCATTAACGTCATTGTTTTAATTGCCACATTAAAGATTAAATATTACATGTTAAATAAACATCCGCACAGATTTCTTCCAAATGCCTATTATGGGTTGAACTGTGTGCCCCCAAAAGATATATATAAAAGTCTTAACCCCTGAAACCTGTGAATGTGACTTTATTTGGAGAAAAGGTCTTTGAAGGTATAAGTTACAATGAGGTCGTACTAGAGTAGTTGGGCTCTTACTTTAAGAGGACTAGCGTACGGGCTTCTCTGGTGGTGAAGTGGTTGAGAGTCCGCCTGCCGATGCAGGGGACACGGGTTCGTGCCCCGGTCCGGGAAGATCCCACATGCCGCGAAGTGGCTGGGCCCGTGAGCCATGGCCGCTGAGCCTGCGCGTCCGGAGCCTGTGCTCCTCAACGGGAGAGGCCACGACAGTGAGAGGCCCGCGTACCGCAAAAAAAAAAAAAAAAAAAAGAGGACTAGCGTACTTATAAGAATAGGAGACAGACAAATAGGGAGAACATCATGTGAAGACACAGATGCGCAGAGAGAAGACGGCCACATAACGCCAGCAGCAGAGACTGCAGCAGCAGCACCAGAACTGCACGTTGCAGGGGAGGGAAACTCTCTCCAGGGATGTTTCCACCAGAAGGGACTACAACTCAGCTACCACTGGGTTAAAGAATTCAAGGACACTAAGCAAATTTAGGATCATGGCTACAGGAAATGAGAGAGAATTTGTCCAGGCACATATAGAAGGATTTAAAAACAAACAAAGAAACAAAAAACCCAGCACTGAGAATCCATTTGAACTGGTTACCATATTTCGAGTAGTACTGATCTGCAGACAGCCATGATGGACAAACGGATGAATGGACTGAACAAAAGGCTAACACGTGCGGAGACACATGGGGTATAGGAATGGAGGCTGAGAGAAAGCTAAGGGTGATTACATTAGGGTCTGAGGAAGACAAAGAAGGAAAGGGGTCAACTGAACTGAAAAGCAAGGGAGGAGTAGTGAATCTCCATTCACATTAATGTAATTTTCCCAAGTGTACAAGCCAGAATATGGTTGTTTTAAAATCAATTTATACTGCACTTAATTCTAGATATTCTTTTTGATCAGTTCACATGATATTTACAATATCTGGCATAGAATTAATTTGTGCTACATATAACAGAACAGTTACAGAGATTACTTGATACATATATACACAAACACACATGTACACACACATATGCATGGTATATTTTAAAGACTACATGGGCTAAGAACTAGAGAGATGTATTTCTTCAAATATTAGAGTCACACTCACTTTTTAAAAATTTTTTTTTTTTTTTTTAATTTTTGCGGTACGCGGGCCTCTCACTGTCGTGGCCTCTCCCGTTGCGGAGCACAGGCTCCGGACGCGCAGGCTCGGCGGCCATGGCTCACGGGCCCAGCCGCTCCGCGGCATGTGGGATCCTCCCGGACCGGGGCACGAACCCGTGTCCCCTGCATCGGCAGGCGGACTCTCAACCACTGCGCCACCAGGGAAGCCCTAGAGTCACACTCACTTTTAACTGATTATCTCTTTTATGCTTTATAAGAGACACGTATCAAGACTAATTAACAGCTGATGATGCCAGTCAATGCCTGGCATTATGTTTGGAGCAACATATCAGAACTACTAGCATTTGTGAACCTTGACTCTGGAAACCATTTAAACTGACCATAAGAACACTCTGTACCACATATGGTAACATCTATAATATTCAGAATCAAAATATAGACAAGTAGCACTTAGGAAGTAAAACTTACTGTGATAAACAAAAATGTGAGTGTTTTGTAGTGTTATCCTTTGAAGATGCTGTTTCTTCATGTAGTATAATGCTCACGCTGTGAGTTTTCTCACACAGTTTCTACCATGAAGACAGGACTGAAGTGCAACTTATATCTTTACAAAGACGGATGACACCAAGCTTAGTAAAAATGCAAACTTCCTAGTACAATGATGAATTCAACTTACTTTCAGCTAAAGGTTTTATAGTTAAAAGAAAGAAAAGCTTCAAGAAAAGGCATGAAACAGAATTCTTGTTTTTATATAAGGAGGTGCCTTCCATTTTCTTACCCACCCAAAGTGTAAAGACAACAGACAGAAAGAAGTGGCATGCATGAGTTAACCGTAGTTAGACACTACAATCCTTGTAGAGATATTCATAGTTATTTTCCACTTTGAGTTATTCAAATTCAGTTCTCTATCTCATCCCTGTCTGCACAGCAGCCTCTAGGTACACAGTACAAAATATTAACCAAGTGGGTACAAAATAAAAAGCAAATAAACTTCCAGTTACTTCTGGCCCAATAATTCATTTCCTCTAGCCAACCAGCCTAAGAGTTCCCTGTGGCCATTAAGGGGCACTGCCAATTACTCTGACCAAATCGTTCCTGAATGACTGTCAAGCATGATCATTCCTAAAAATCTGTGAAATGGAGATGTGGTGGGAACAGAATGGCCTCACTCAACGCGTCATCCTCTATGCTTTCCTGTTCCTTCTTGTACATAAAGGCTGGAATTCGGTGACACCTTTGAAATCCTATCTCAGATGCCATCTAGGCAAAAGGCAGCCCCACGAACCCTCCTCAAGCTTCACTCAACCTATCCTGCAGGTCAGAGTCAGCTTTCTAAAGCCACTGCTTCTCTCCCTTGGTCAACAACAAATAATGTAGTGAGCTCTGCCAAGTACCCAGCAATGTCCTCATCTAACAAATGAAATCATGGCACAGAGAGTTTGCATGACAACCAGGACCACACAGCTCACGATGGAGGGAGGAGGCATGGAACCCAGCAGGGCAGTTCCAGGAGTGCTCTGGTGCTGCTGGACCACCTTCCAGACCACTTTGCTCTGCATAAGCACAGCACCTCTGGAGCCTGGAACCAGACAACCTTCATCACCCTAGCTCCACTCTCTCCAACACAGCACCTCCTCTCCACAGCTGCAGCGAGCTTCTCGCTGTCCCGCAAACACAATGTGAACACCAACCTCTAACCTGGGCTTATTTACACCGCTCCCCACCAGATGGGATGCTCTATTTCCTCCTCCTCACCATCCAGGAAGGCCAACTACAATTCTACATCTTCTCAAATTGTTCCTTCTTCCAGCCTTCCCACCTCATTTTTGAGTCTCTCTTTTCTGAGAACTGCTAGAGACCCGTGCACCTGATGTTTTAACGAGTTTAGGATGAGTACTGATGTTTGGTGTTTATGTGGTCTACCAGGTCAGGTGGGAAAACACCCTGGAGGCAGGGACAGGCAGGACCCAGCATAGGTTCGTGAACCGAGCAGATGCTCAATACGTGCTGCTGATTTTATAACAACCTCACGGTAATACACTGAGTAAAATAATGCAGCACACTGTCATGAAACGCCTGGGAAATCATCTCAAGACTTTTGGGGCACACGTAAAGGTGCACCTAACTTCCAGAGTATTCTTCAACTGAACAACCGATTTCCCCAGCTGATCATGCCAACTAAGAAGGCATTTCTGTGTTTAGATAGCACCAGTCTATGCATATGTGAGAGTGTAAACAGCCAGGGACTGACACTCAGGCCGTGTTCAAACACAGCACTGGAAAGAGAACGAGGGATCCCAGTACGTTGGAATCAAAATGATGTTTTGAAAAGGCTGATAAGACGGAAAATGAAAATAAAGTGCACCCAGTTGCCGTTCTTTTTTGCTCTGGATCATTTATTTAACAAACTCTTCCTAGTACCTCCACGTTAAACACTGTTTGGGGCACTGTGAAGGATGCTGTCATAGTCCCACAGAGGTTTTGGTGAAGCAGCTCACCTGAGAATTTTTCAGGGTCAGAATGAGCTATTTATGCTTTTACATTTGAACGAGGTGAAACCTGCACTCTGAATATCATCAGAATGCAAACACAGTTTTGAGAAGTTACAAAGATACACAGAGATATGGGTCAGAATCTGAAGCATTTCTGATTTTCCGTGATTTTTTTTAAGAGTAACTCACAGGAGAGGGAAAGAGAGGGAGCAAACAGCAGAAAGCAGGTGTGGTCTAATCGGTACCAGGTTTCTAGCACGAGGCACTAGGATAGCCTTTCTGCTTCCCCCAGGGCCTTGGCACCCAGCCACGGTCAAGCCCCTGAGCACCCTAACAGTGGACCGCACAGATTGCAGGTTCAGCTGGCCCCATGCTTCTATGGCAACCACTGAACCTCTGTGGGACAATCATCTCTTACTGGGCTAAGCCAATTATACAGCTTGATATTAGAAACCTTCAGGTGGCATACTCTAACAAAGAACACTTAAAGGGTATCTACTTGTTGATATATCTTACTAGGAGATTGCCAGGTTAGCTTTTAGATGTAATGTTTTCATAGTGTGGCTATTATTAAATACCCTTCTGTAATACACACATTACTCAAAGAGGGAGAATAAAATCCCTACTAACTCCGCACAGTTCAAGGAGCACACAAATATGTGCTGTGACCATGAGAGGAATCACAAGAGCAATGGCACTTTCTGGCAGAGAAGGGGGCCCTGATAGCAGGTAGATTCCTTGCAATAAGGGGAAGAGGGCCTAGCACCCCTCAGCAGAGAGGTGGGGGCCAGCCTCCTGGAAAGAAGGGGAAGCTAAGGGAGAGCCCTGGGATGTACGAAGTTGTAAACCATTCATAAGTGAGAAAGTACCCAAGCTTTTCTTAAGTCTACTACTATTATCACCTGTCTCCTTAAATGTGAGAAACAGCAGAAAATACAAATGGTAGAGATTCAAACAAACAAAAACAAACACTCATTTTGGAAATCTTCTGAACTCTGTTAAACGAGCTGGCATGTGCACATTGGTTCCACACTCACTCACTCCCCAAGCCTGATCAGTACCTGCTAAATGAGGATGACTATAACTTGATAACAGCAGGTGTCTTAGTTCAGGCTGCTAGAACAAAATACCATAAACTGGAACGGCTTATAAACAACAGCAACATTTCTCACAGTTCTGGAGGCTGGAAGTCTGAGATCAGGGTGGCACCATGGTTGGGTGCTGGAGAGAGCCCTCTTCTGGTTTGCAGGTGGCCGACCACGGTTGTATCCTCACACATGCGAAGAGCAGAGTAGAGGAAGCAAGCTCTCTCGTGATTCTTTGGCTGCACTGCAAGGCATATGGGGTCTTGGTTCCTCGATCAGGGTTTGAACCCATGCCCCCTGCAGTGGAAGCCCAGAGCCCTAACCACTGGACCACCTGGGAAGTCCCATCTCTCATGATTCTTACAAAGGCACTAATCCACTCATGAGGGATCCATCCTTAGGACTTAGCCTAATCTTAATTTTCTCCCAAAGGCCCACCTTTTAACACCATCATATTGGGGGTGGGGAGACATGATTTCACCATGGGAATGTTGAAGGACACAAACATTCAGCCAATAAGATTAGGTGTCCTCTGATTTGTCATGCATCCTCTAAGACCACCATAGAGGGATTCCCACACTTGTAAAGTTTGCTTCTATAAGGAAGACACCATCAATTTTCAATAGGATAAAGTAGGGGAAATATGAAAGTTAGAGGCCAGATGTTAGAAAAAAAAAGATTACTGATAAAAATGTAAATAGATTATACAAGATGACTAAGCAGTACAAAATACCACATAGATTTGGAATTTTTATGAATGTAGTGGTCACAAACCGCAGATGGCCAAGGTGCAAACAATCATCTGTCTAGAAATAGCTTTTAATGGGAAAAAGGAAATTATTTGACTAAAGGCCACTGAAATCTACCAATGACAAGAAGCTCATAACTCCAACAGAAAAAAAAAAAGGGGGGGGGAAGAAAATGAACATTTATTTTTTGATGAGGAGAGTTGAAACTACCTATCTCCCCTTGGTATTAATAAAGTTCCATCTGACTAATGGAGAATACCAGTAGAGACACCCTCCACTGAGGTTGTCACTATTTCTCCTGATCCCAGGAATCAGCTGAAGCCAGCTCCCTGGAAGGTCAGGATTTCTAGAGAAATGCAAAAATAAGATGAGTGAGAGGAATACAGCTTTCCTCATCATCATGATTTCTGGGAATCAAGTAGCAGAGGCATGGCTCTTCTCTCCCCCATGCCTACCAGAGCTCATACACTCTTCAAAAGATCAGGCTCTACAACTGTGACCCTATTTCTGTTTCGTAAAGAGGTTCATTTATACCATTTTTTTAGATTCCACATATAAGTGATATCAAACGATACTTGCCTTTCTCTGACTTACTTCACTCAGTATGATAATCTCTAAGTTCATCTATGTTGTTGCAAATGGCATTATTTCGTTCTTTTTATGGCTGAGTAATATTCCATTGTATGTATGTACCACATCTTCTTTATCCATTCCTCTGTTGATGGACATTTAGGTTGCTTCCATGTTCTGGCTATTGTAAATAGTGCTGCAATGAACATTGGGGTGCATGTACCTTTTCGAATTATGGGTTTCTCTGGATATATGCCCAGGAATGGGATTGCTGGGTCGTATGGTAGTTCTATTTTTAGTTTTTTAAGGAACCTCCATACTGCTCTCCATAGTGGCTGTATCAATTTACATTCCCACCAACAGTGCAAGAAGGTTCCCTTTTCTCCACACCCTCACCAGCATTTATTGTTTGTAGATTTTTTGATGATTGACATATACACACTACTATATATAAAATAGATAACTAATAAGAAGCTACTGTATAGCACAGGAAACTCTACTCAACACTCTGTAATCACCTATATAGGAAAAGAATCTAAAAAAGAGTAGATATATGTATATGTATAACTGATTCACTTTGCTGTACAGCAGAAACTAACACAACATTGTAAATCAACTATACTCCAATAAAAATTAATTGAAAAAGAAAAAATGTCACTAAATTGTTAAAAAAAAAAATCAGTCTCTTCCATGTTAATGAGGGGAATTTTTCATGGTAAAACAGGGAGAGCAAGACAGTTTTAAGTCTTCCAGATCAGCCTACAAACCCTTACACCTTTGCTCCTTCAACTGCGGTCCACAGACCGCCAGCATCAGCACCACCAGGGAGCTTGTTAGGAATGCAGAATCTGGGGCCCCAGGTGATTCATATGCAATTAAAATTTCAGAAGCACTGTGAATGTACTAAAAATATTTCTTACTCCTGGGATTAGGTATTTCTCCCCACATGCTAGGGGTCAGTGCAGTTAGGCCAAGTCTAGGACGATCCGAGCATCAAAATGAATGATAGTAAGGGATTATAACACACTGAATTTAAAGAAAAGAAGCCATGAGTCCATATTTATAACAAATGAATGAATGGGGTAAGTGGAAGCTCTTCTTTACAATGGAAGGCCAACTTATAACTATACAAGTGATTAAAGAGTTAGAAAAATCACCATTTTGCAACTACCATCATTATAATGGTTCAGGCAAGAATCTCCAGGGATCCTAAAGCCATTAGGTGAACGGTTGTTGGGGGACTAGGATATTTACACAGTTTTGCAGTATCTCTCCACATACTATTTATGAATTACAAAAGGATAAAGGTAACTTTACAGTGGAGCAATCTATTGGACACTACCTAAACCAAGTGATCAAATTTAACATCACTAGGAACGGGACCACCTGACATATGTACCTGCTGAGGCGATGCACTTAGGAGGATACAATAGCACTTATGTAGTATTTCTGCCCCCAAATGTAAAACCTGACTCTAATCATGAGGAAACATAAATAAGCCCGTACTGAGGGACATTTTACAAAGCAAACGACCTGTACTTTTCAAAAGTGTTAATGTTATGAAAGACAAAGAAAAACTGAAAAAGATTAAAGAGGCTTGATAACTAAAGGGAATGTGTGATCCCAGGCTTCTTCCTGGATTGAGACTTCCTTCTTGTTGTTACATGTATATTGCTGTTAAAGAGTTCATCATTGAGACAGGTCTGCACATTAGCTAATGACACTGTATCAATGTTACATTTCCAGAATAAGGTAACTATATCTCCTTTTAGGTGATACAAACTGAAGTATTTAGAGGTGAAGGGTCATATCTGCAACTTATTCTTAAATAGTTCAGTGAGATCTGTAATAATATGTATATATAGAGAGAGAGAGATAAAGCAAATATGGCAAAATGTTAACAAACGGCTCATCTAAGTGAAACGTACATGGGTGTTCACTGAACTATTCTGGCAACTTTTCTATAGATTTTGAATTTGTAGAAATAAAAAGTTGGAAATAGAAAAAAAAAGTGCAAAAGATCAAAAAGTAATGCAATTAAAAATGGCCCTCATCCTCCTACAACCTTCTAGAAGAGTTAGAATACCACTACCGACCGTACCCTCCCCCACCTAGAGTGGTCTTGAAATTGAATACAGGTAAGTGCCAGGCTGAATAAAACTCCTCTTTATAAGAGTTTTAGGAAAAAGCATTTTCTAGGCTACAAGCCTCTTCTTTGAAAGTGCAGCTCCTAATTCCTTCTACAATGTGCAGGGGGTGTTTTTGACACAGGAAATAGAGCAGTGAAGCAGGCGAAGGGCCTGTTCTCATGGAGCTTACATTCTCCCAGAAGGAAACAGACAATAAACAAACAAGGTCAGGCAGTAGTTAAGTGCTATGAAGCAAAATAAAGCTGACAGAGACGGAGTGCTGTTTCAAACAGATGGTTGGAGAAGGACTCTAGCCAGGTGACGCTGAGCAGAGACCTGAATGAGGTGAGGGATTAAACTGTACGGCGGGCTGGGGGGAGTGTATACCAGGCAGAGGGCATGGCACGTGCAGAGGCGCTAAGGCAGGATGGTGCTCAAGCTGGCGCAGAGAGAGTAAGGGGGGGATTTGGGGTGGTGAGGTCATGGAGTCCCTCCCAGACCATCATCAAGACTTTCTTGTTAACTCTGATACGCTGACTGGTGCCTCCCACCTGTCCATCTCACTCTGGACAGCCAACTACCCAGCCGTCTAATGAAGGGACTGCCGTGGGGAAGCAGCCAAGTGTGCTTGCTCAGCACGAGGCTCAAGCACGCTTCCCCTTTTTGCCAGCCATCTCAGGTTGTTTCTTCCTCAGGCTCCATACTCAGAAACACTCTGCCTAGTTCCCTTCTCCTTCCACTCCCACTGAATCCTCATGCAAAGGTCTCCAAAAGGTTCTCTTTGGGTTGAGAGGTTTAAAAAAAAAAAAAAAAAAGAGCCCCGTCATAGCCGATCAACCTAAGAGCCACGTTTATAACATCCAGTGCTGGTTCTCACAGAAGTCATTATCCCTTCCTAGATGCTAAGTTCTGAAGGGGGCTGAGTCGCAACAAAGCATTAGCGCCATTAGCATAAGAAAAAGTCTTCGAAAATGCCCAGAAAGTGCTTCAGAAAACACTGGCACCTACCTCTCCACTCTCCTTTAATCAAACCTGCTTTTCTTCAAGTTCTGCTGTTAAGCAACGTGAAAGCAGGGGTCATCATGGTCACTCTTTTATTCCTAGTGACAAGCGAGGGACCTGGCATATAGTGGTTCATCAATAAATATCTGTGGGACGGTATTTTATGGGAAAAAGATTAAAAAGCCAATTTCTTATTAATTAAGCTGATGGAGGTTGCCAAAATGTTAATACACTGTACCTTTCACCTCTATTAACTGTAAATATATTGTAACTGACTCAGATGCAGTCTGATGCAGGACGTGGTGCTCGGCACACAGTAGGAACTTACTAGGTGTTCGATGGATGGAGGGATGGTTAATTTGATGACCAACCACCCATCAGATAGGAGCTGTGTGGGCTGACCTGTGAAAGCCATCATTTATAATATTTATAACATTGTTTCTAGAGGAAAAAATGTACCTTGGGCTTGGTTCATAACCATTAGTTCATAAATGAACTTCAGAATACCACCTGGTCACTTGTAAAATGGATATCTGGGACAGCAGGTATGTTTTCACTCGCCGACTGTTTATGAGGGATTTAGAGTACCATGACTGATTTGGGGAGGAGTGGTGGATATCTGCTCCCTTTTAGCTGAATGAAGCCAAATGTATAGAGATTAAATTTTTGTAGTAATTTGGAAACTCCGAAAGAAAGGAGATTGATTTCATAGTATCCTTTCAAACTATTTGGGAGCAACTGTGCTCAAGGATGGATGACATGGAGAATCAAAGAAATAAAGATTTTGCCCAACTTAGTGACTCTAATGAGAGACAGAAATATATTAGATGCTTTAAAAACAGTTATATTTACAGATCTGATCTCACTGGACTTGGAAGGACTAGGGTCCTAAACCTGTTTTACATACGATTTGATTTACACCCATAAAATTTTAAAAAGTTGTTTATATAGATAAATATTACAAACTTACTAGATAATTTAGATATATACTCAATTTAAATATAGCTACACACTCTGAATTTTAAGAAAATCTTTTTTTTTTGTCATTTTATGAAAAAGAAGCTAAAATCTGAGCACCAAAGAAACCTTCAACATTGTGCCCAGATAAAGGCAGTTTATTACCTTTCTTGAACTTGGTGACCTACACAGTACCAAATCAATACCAAAAGCACTCATTTTCAGAAAAAGAAACTGAGGCAGTCAAAGGGGAATGGGGTTTAAGGAAGAGAGAGAAAAAGGACACAGGAACAATGAATTGCGAATGGGGGAACTTTTGCTATGTACAAAAAGTTTTATTCTCTGAGCTATCCCTCTTAGCATTTTCTGGGTTATGTGTGTCACTTTCCAAAACTCCTGAGAGACAAAGGTTTGCCTGGATAGAAATGGCTCCACCTTTTCATATCAATTTATTCTCCATTTTAGTAATTTCCAAACAGCCTAGTTAAAAACAAACAAAACCAAAAACACTGCAGAAAATAAAAGAGTTTGATATAGATGACTAAGAAGAGAATGTAAAGGATTATGCTAGACGGCTCTATGGTTCTCCTAGCTTGGTAAGGCCCTGGATGAAATGCAGTCAGCGTCTGCAGCATCTGAAATCGTCTATTATCAAGGTCTAAACACGGTCCTTATTTTGTAATGGAGTGAAAGTGAGTATGTAGTCTCAATCACCCCGCAAAGACTTTACTGCAGGCCTACCCTGTACCAGGCACTGGGCCAGGTGCCTGGAATACACAGGTGAATTAGGCAGACATGGCCCCGTCTTCATGGAGCTTACATTCCAGAGGAACTGAATATTAATTAAACAAATATCTACTAAGTACATATTAGTTAAGAGGCTCTAAAACAGCTGAGAGCAAACTTCTAACAAAAGGAGAAGGGACTAATATAAAAAGTTTCTCATGAAAACCCCAGGATCACATAACTTCAATGATTCAAATGACCTTAAAGGTCGTTAAGTTCAACGTACTGTATTATCCAATTCTGGGATCCTGTCTAAGACATCCCTAGCAAATAGCCCTCTTCTCTATTGCAAGGTTTGTCAGAATATTTTATAAGGAGTAAAGAATAGAAATGTATACAAATTAAACACTATATTCATAATTTTAAAAATTTCTTTATAAAAGCCAATAACTAGACATGTTTAAAAACATGTTCTTTAAATTTTATCACCACCTCATTTGTAGTTCTGGTTACACTAAATGGAACACTTTTACAATTTTTTATGTCATGCTCCATAAACTCAAACACCTTCAATAAACAGCAACTAGTTGCAAAATCACATTATGAAAACTGTTATAAAAGTGTCACATTAGCTTATATTAACATAACACTCATTTTAGAAATGTGGATCTTACTGAAATCACTAGGTTCACAACTAAACAGCCTAAAAAAAATCAGGTTTAAAGCTTTTGACTACCTACACTTGCTTCTGCTCTTCACAGAATGCCTACATCAAAAGAATGAAAGAGCTATAAAATATATTTCAATTTTGAAATTACAATGTAAAATAAACAAAAATGTTAGAGAAAGCAGGAAACAGTAAGAAAGGAAATTCCCATTAACAGATAGATAGTTTGTTAGGATACACTGTCAAGGAGTTAAAAACGTAAGTCTCATACAAATATAAATTGAGCATGTGTCAAAAATTTATTTAAATCATTAATGATGAAACCAGCAGGATGATACATCCGGTTCAGTGGAGTATAGGAAAGCCTGAAGTGTATATAGTCAATGAAAGACAGAATACTGAAATAAGATTGCTAATACATATATAAAACTGGTTAATATGCTATAGGTCAATAAAACTATAACTTTGCGGGTTATCTTCTCTATCAGACAAAAATTATTTGCAAGTTATCAATCTACAATGAACATCCAACTTCACAGAATCTGGGTCCTAATCAATAGTAAATAGTAAGTTAAACAAAGGTACAGCTTCCTAGCAAATTATGTGATCCGTGACCGGGTATGTCTGCCAATGCTTCAGCGTATCACTGAAAGGACATGCAACCACCCTTGTGCCTCATTCCCAAGTGCTGGATGATTTTTCTTAACACTTTAATATGCAGTAAAACCTTGACTACACAAAACCCTCATGTATGATTAGTCTTGATAATGGCACGGTCCAGAGACCTAAATTAGCCCTTAAAATGCTAGTAGCAAGGCATACACTGGTGACTGGTAGATGAACACCCCCCGCCCCCCACCAAGGCTGCAAAATCCCTCTTTATTTGCTTGCCTGCTTTTATCACACTTGGCCTCTCTTCTTCTATCTCAGAAAATTTGCTGCCTACCTTGTGTTGCTTCTAGTCATTTCCACCAACACATTTCTGTACTGTTTATTTTCCTTTAAAAATGTCCCTTTGTATGAATACTAATCATGACAACCTTTTAACCAAAAAGAAAAAAAAAAATCTAACTCTTTCAACATAAATACATCTAAAAGTTTGAGTCAGAGCTTGACAATAAGCATCATATTCTATAGCATAAATGGTTAATCCCTCTGCCCATCCATCCCTTATTCTAATATTAAAAAACATAATGAAACATTTAAGATCAATAACTTAATTTCTACTAACTGAAAAATAATTAAGAAGGAACCTTCTAAAGGCTTCTTCCTAAGGGGTCAATATAGTAAAAACTTCTGGCTCTATATTACATTACAGTTACAGTATCCCTCATTTAGAGCCTTAATAATTTATAGTAATGATGGCTATGCGACAATGTGCCAGATACTGTGCTAAGGGCTTTCCAAATTTCATCCTGTTTAATCCTCACAACACTCTTGTGAACTAGTTTGTATTATCAGCCCCATTTTTCAGATGAAGAAACTCAGTCACAGAGAATTAAATTAACTTTCCCAAGATCACAATGGTGGTGGGATTCATATCCAGGTTATTCAGCTTCAGAGCCCTCCGGTTAAACCACTATGCTACATTAATGGAGAAGACAGAATTTTAAAAACAGATACATTAACAATAATAACACTTGTGTGACACTTTTTATATGTAGCCACTATTCTAAGCAATGAACATACAGAACTTATTTATCTCTCACAATAACCCTCTGGGGTATGATTATTATCTCCAATTTACAGAAGAAGAAATTGAGGCAAAGAGAGGTTAAGTATACTTGCCCAAGGTCACAATGCTAAGAAGATGCAAGGCTGAGACGCAAACCTGGACAGCCTGGCTTCCAAGTCCAGGACCTTCCCCTGATGCCATGCTGCTCCTTGCTAACCATTTGAAAAGCATAACACAAGTAAACAGTCCTAACTCTTTAGAACCTCTGAGGTTGGAAATAACCACATTAAAGCACAGACCCATAACGAAATGTTCACTACTATAATCAAAAGTCATCGAGAACAGGTTAAAAGGTTTTCATTCAGCCTTGTTAAGAAGGCAAAGAAGTAACACACTTAAGCAAAATTTCATCCAAGATGAATTTCTAAAAAAATATTTTTCTGGAAAACAAACTCAATACAGAACAAATGAGGTGTTACAGTAGCTTTTTAAAACCTTTCTGTAGAAATTATTTTTGTTCTTGTAGCTTGGGGTTTCTCAGAATTCCCTCAGGGGCTGTGGGTAGACGGGGAAGGGGAAGAGATAGGACCCCAGTTCCCCACTCCACCTTCAAGCAAGCAGTTCTGTTTATATTTTTTACATATTGGATTTCCCCATAAACTTTTGCTTTGATGGGACCTAGGCTCCCGTGAGAACTCGGTCTGAGTGGGCAGCCCTTCTCAACTTCGGAAAGCTTTCCCCATCACTTCCCCAGCATCCCAGAAGGTATATTAATACTTCACAGCATTTCTCCTCTTCCTTCTCGAATCTCATGCCCTAATCATTCTCCCACACGACCTTACCTTTCCATCCTCCTCTGTCAACAATCATCACCACCACTGCTCAGGTTTACCAAACTCCTTCTACACGGCAGGTTCTCGGTTAAATGTTTTCACATAACTCCTTCACTGACTGTGCTCAGCACCCCTGTGAATTAGATTCTACTATGGCCCCACTTTATAGAGGAGCTCACTGTCCAATGGTCACAGAGTGATGGAAGTAAGATGAAAAACTAGACGGCCCACCCGAAGGGCCCCCAACTCTTAACCAGTACGCTATCCTGCCTCTCAGTCAGGAGATCCCTGTTCAAAATTTCCCTGAGACACTGTTCCAGACTCAACCTCTCAAAACCAAAACAAAACAGAACACAAAGCTCCTTTCCTTCTGGAGCAGCCCTTCACAGCAGCACCTCACACGCTCAACGCTCAGCTCTCAGTACAATATCATCCACACACACTGATGCCGACACTCATGAAATCATGTTGTGTGTTCTTTCAGACACGCACGTGTGTTTGGCCCTCCAATTAGGTTGTTTCTCAAAACGAGGGACTATCTCCCTTGTGCTTTCTACATCCTCACCCTCCTCACTAGATCACCTAGAATGGGTTTGGGCACAGTGTCGGAAGATGTCCAACCCTCAGTGTCAAGAGTCCTGGCCGTGGTCGGGACCCCTGAGTTCTAGTCCCACCTGGGGCAACGCCCTGGAGAAGATGCCGTTGTTGTCCCCCACCCCTCCTAGTCTTCAAGCCTCCCCTCTCCATGCTGCAGGCAGCCTTCTGTGAGCCCTGTGCTTAGACTGTGGCTCTGGGCGCAGGCTGGGCCGGCTCAGAGAGTGAGCTGGGAATGCAGGGCAGCTAATGCCTCCAGGAAGCAGCCCTCAGTCAAGGGCAAATATCCCTGCTCCCTTGCCCTTTAGGGAGGATAACTCTCAAGTGTGTGGACTGTCTCCCCCAGTTCCATCGAGGGACTGAGCTCCAGGTACCCACAGCAGTAACTCTCTTGAAAATGCACCTTGATTTAAGGCTTCCTCCTCTGCCCTGTCCCACTTGCCCACTTCCCTGCTGACATTCTTGGGAGAACCTCTCACATAAACCGCTTACTCTCAAATCCTTGTCTTGGGTCTCCTTCTGGGGAAGCCAAACTGAGATCTGCTCTCCTTTGTGACTCCATTTCTCCATCTGATAAACACCAGTGCTGGATAGAGGATCTCCAGGGTCTCTTTAGGCTCTAACATCCTTTGCTTTCAATGAAGTAAAGCACGTTGCAACAGCGAACCAAAACTGACGATGGAGGTTACTTCTTAAACGAGACACTATACCCCACCTTGGAGCCACAGCTCCGTGAATGCGGAGGGAGAGGGCCGCGCAGCCTGAGTGCCCGTCAGCAAGGTCCTTCTGGACGTGCTCGCAGGGCTGCGGTGGCTGCTGTGGGGATGGCCTCCAGTGCAGAGATCCTCTCATCTAAGGTCAAGGTCACACACTTCCAAGGTCGCCATCACGCACTGACTGAGGGATGCTCACGTGGAAAGGCCTGGTCATCTCAGCCCAAGTCAAGCCAACTCCGAGGGACCTCTCTAGCCCCGGAGCTACCCAGGGGGCCGCCAAGGTTGCCGCTGGGCTGGCCCCCTTGCTTCCTTCCCACCTTCGAAGGGCTGACAAACATCCTGAGCGCTCAACTCCACTTCACAGTCTGCTTCCCAGGGGACCCCACCTGTAACAATTTCATTTTAAATTTTATTTATGATGTCATGAAAATCACAGACTCTGGAACTCTGCCTGGGGAAGCAGGGAGGTTCCTTTTAATGCTCTAAGACCAGGAAGTGGTAGAGACAAGGGGGGAATAAAGCAAAGTTTTTAATAAAATGGGAATGAGGCAGATACAGACAAGCTATGTATGGTATGAGATGCAGCTTCGGTTTCTGAACAAAAACAAGAAATACATAAAAGGTCAGCATAGTCAGTGAAACTGAATGCTGAGAACTCAGATGAAGCAGTCACAGAGGGCGATGAAAGAGAGAAATCTCTCCCAGAGAAGGAAAACAAGAATGTCCTTGCCAAGGAGAAGAAACAGACTAAACATACCATACACACCAAGTCAAAAATCATGGGGTAGAAATAATCCATCTGAAAGAGGGCCCTCGACTTCAGGAGACTACATGCAACCCATAAGAGGTTCTCTCCCCCGGTATGACCAAGGCAGATGCCATTCCGGGAGTTCCCACTAACGAAGCTCAGGGTTAGATCACGCTCCTGAACAGGCTGGGGAGAGTCCCATCGTGCTGCCACAGGCAGGGCCTTTCCTGAGACTTTGCCAACAACACGTGAGTGACATAGCTGGCTCTCCAACTACAGGCGGAGCTGCTCCCTGGAGAGAAAGCCAGTGATGCTGCTCTGCCAATGGCTGTGCCCAACTGGTGGCATCCAGTCACCCCCTCTGCTGGGCTATGACCTCCTGGAGAAGAAGGGATGCCAGGGCTGGGTAAGGAGGGAGACTGAAATTTAAAATAATATGTTAAGTTGCAAAGGCACCACTGAGAAGGTGACACCTGGGCAAAGACCAAAAAGAGATGAGGACTTAGTCTCATGATTACCACAAGGAAGAGTGGCTACACAGAGAGACACGAAAGTGCCATGAGCAGGAACGACGCCGATGCCCGAGGAACAGCAGGGAGGCCAGTGTGGCCGAGAACTGAGAGGGCCTGAGGTCAGGGAGATGAGGGGCGAAGTCATGCAGGGCCTTCTGGGCCATGGTAAGAACTGTGGCTTCTACTTGGAGAAGATGGGAAGGCCCGGGAACACAACTGGGTAGAGTGACATAATCTGACACTTCTATTTCCCTTCTCTGGATTGATTTTCCTCCGCAGCATTTCTCACCATCTGACAAAGTACACACATTATATATTTACTGACTGTCTCAACCCATTAAAATGTAAGCTCCACGAGGGCAGATGATTTTTGTCTGTTCTGTTCACTGCTATAGATTCCCCCAGTGTCTGGCACTTAGTAGATAATCAACATTTATTGAATGAATGAATGAATGAATGGGTCATCTTGAGAAGAACCTGAAGAACTCTTCTAAATGGCAAGATGAATTCAGACAAAGAGAATAATGTTTCTACTTCCTCTGAAGCTGTTTAAATCAGTGCTGTGAGGCCAAAACAACAAATTACCTACTTGTTCTTTTAGGCACCTAGGTGCCCACGTTTAAAAACATGTTTCTAATTTCTAAAAACTGGATGCTTAAATGCGGGGAAAACCACAGATGCATCGGCAGTTTGGGAGGTTTTCCATGTATGGAAATCATTCATTAAACACATATTGAGTGACAGTGTCTATGAGATGCTCAATAATGAGGTTTAAAATGAACAGGATTCAGAGTGACTGCCTTTCTGGATGCAAAAGGCTGGCCGTTCTCAGGGCTAGAGGCAAGCAGGGGAAGGGAGGAGAGCATTTACAAGCGACACCAGCTCCCTCCCTATCAGGACAGAGGATCCCCTTTGAAAATCGCTGACCTAGGTGATTCTCAGGGGTGCCTTTTGGGTGCAAAAAAAAAGTTTGAGATGCACCAGTATAAGGAAGTGTGTCCTTTTTATATATAAAAGTTTCCAACATACCAATAGTTTATGATCTAGAAAGTTTTTAAAAATCAGTTTAGGTGTCTTTTCATAATACTTATGTTTCCCTATCAATCCACAGACTCAAAACATAACTGAAATGATCTACGCGCACAGTAGGGGAAAATGGTATAGGAGAACATCACTGAAATTTAGTTGAACAAAATGGAAATATATTCATACTGGAGGGAAGGAGAGGGAAGGGATGAGGGACCCGGGGTTCCGTTTCCCTCTGGAAGGGAGCTCCCACCTCCTCCTCACCAACTTTAGCCATTTCATCACTGAATTCGGAAATCCTCTGTGAGCTTACGCCAGTCACTTAACCTAGTTGAGTCTCCCTGTTTCACTGTAAAAAGGGGGCTACCTTACAAATTATTTACCTGCTGGGTGGTAAATAATATTCACACATCCAGCACTTAACACAATGCCTGGATCACAGTAAGCCCTCAGAAAATGTCAGCAGCACTGTCCGTGAGATTTTATTTTCCAAAGATGGCCACACCAACAGGTACCTTCCATCCCACGGGGCTCCTTACAGCGCGGTGCAGACACTCCTCCCTCAAGAGCTGTGTCTGTGAATCCTCCACTTGAATCTGGGCAGGCCTGTGACCAGGCAGAAGTAACTCTACGTGACTTCCAAGGTCGATCATAAAAGGCCACATAGCTTTCCTCTGGATCTTTCTCTCTTAGGACATGCTCATTGGGAGCATCAAGGCGCCATGTAACAAGTCTGGGTCCCTTGACGCCTCCATGCTGGACAAACCACATGCAGAGGTCACACAGAGAGACGGACAGGTCCGAGGAGCCCAACTGTCTCAGACCAGGCACCAGGTAAGTGAGCAAGCCTCTTAAGATGCTGCTGCTGCTGCTGCCAGCCTTTGAGCCTATGGAGACAGGCCACATAGGCAACCAGATTCTAAATTCCTGACCCACAGAAACCATGAGAGACAAGTTTTGCGGTGGGTCTGTCACCCTATGCATTGCTATTAATGACTCCCTGTCTGCTTCTAATTTAGAAACCATATCATGTTATTCTTCTGTTTAAAAAGGACTCCAGTGGAGCTCCACGTCATGCAGAGGATGAAAAGAACTGGGAAGCTCCACGGCAGACTGGGAGACTCGAGGGAGGGACTGTGTCTTATCCACCCGTGAATCCCCAAGGCCTCAGAGTTCCTCACTTAGTAAGCGGCTTCGCTGGGCGAGATGAGCCACAAGGCATGGAAAAAAATGAACAAGAAGATGAATTATGAAAACCATGTATTCAACAAGTATAGACTTAGCTCCTTCCATGTGGTGCTGGGGATCCTGTCGTCAAGCTACCCTCATGGGACTTTAGCTGCACTGCACCCTCATGTCACCTGCAGGAACCACTGAGTATTTTGACACGTGCACAGTGCTGTGATGGACTTAACACCCCATGGGACAACCTGTGACCAGCAAGGGATGGGAGCAAGTGAATGAAAAATGAATTAGCCCCTCCCCCAGTCTGTCTCTCCATCAGACAATTCTCAGGCACATTCCTGGAGGGTCCCCTCTGGGATCAAGTCCCAGCTACCCACAGTGGTGACCAAGTTGCTGAACAAATCTTGGATTGAGTTTCCTTCCTTCCCTGTTAACTCTTCCCAGGGGCCAATCCTGTTCTTTGGGATTACTCCTCAAAATAAACTAACTGTCCATAAAGCCTTGTCCAGGTTTTGTTACTCAGAGGAACCCAGGCTAGGACAGCATTTAACTTTGATTTAGTAAAATATGATTTATATTCAACAATTTAGGAATATTAGTTACCCTTTAAGGCAAGTTATCCTCAAGGAATGTAGGCAGTGATAGAAATGGTAAGAAAATAAGGAAATATTGGGTTTTCCTTGCATAACTCTGCACTTCACATTTTCCTTTAACATTTGTTTTTGTTTTTATTTTTTTGAGGGAGGCGATATCTAATATTAGGAGGCACTTTTCTCTAAGGTGTGTGGTGGCATTTAGTCCTTCCAATTCATGATCACAGATTTCTAATGGGCTTTTAATGCTGCCAGGTGATCCTACCACATGTCGCTAATTTGTTTAATCCCCCAAACCACCTTCTCCATTCTCATCTTTTTCCTATTCCGCTAAGAAGACGGAAGCATCAGAAGAGAATGCCCACACACTCCCACCACATTCACCCACCCTCGACTATGAACTCACTGTTCTCCTACCAAAAGCAGATACCAACTCATGCCCTACAAACATACCATCCTTACTGCCTACCTGAGGACATTTCCCCGCAATTCCCCCTTTTTCTGTTACCGTCAACTCTTGCTCTCTAGTGAATAGCTCCCCTCAGCATACAAACATGCCCTGAACGCTACCTTTAACAAATACAAAGTTCTCTTCACACTGCTCTTCCTGCCAGTTGCCACCCCTTTTCTTTGCTCCCCTTCACAACAAATCTTTTCATTGGCGTTGCCTCACTCTTCGTCTGAACCGATCAGCAGCACCTCTCACAAGCGATCACTCCCTCTTCCTTGATATGCTTTCTCCACTCGCCTCCCAGGGCAGCCCCTGTCTCCGTCTGCCCCCTGTCTCCTTGGCTGATCATTCCCGGTGTGCTTTGCTATTCCCTTCTTTATCCCTGACCTCTTGATGTTGAGTGCCAACGGTTCAGTGCTTTGTCCTCTTCTCTTCTCTCTCTACTCATTCTATTGGTGATCTTCTTCAGCCCCCGGGGACTTTAAATACCATCTCTATGCTTTCAGACCTCTCTCCCTCCCCTCCAAACTCAGGTCCAACTGTTGTATCAAATTACCACAAATGTAGTGCCTTAAAACAACACAAATTTATTACCTTACGGTTCTGCAGGTCAGATACGAGTTTCACTGGAATCAGATGTTGGCAGGGCTGTGTTCCTTTCTCAAGACTCTTGGGGAAGATTAGTTTCTTTGCCACTTCCAGATTCTAGAAGCCACCTACATTCCTTGGCCCATTGCCCCCTTCCTCTGTCTTCAAAGCCAACACCATGGCATCTCTCTGACCATTCTTCTGGAGTTGCATCTCCCTCTGACCACCAAAGGAAAGGTTCTCCACTTTTAAGGACTCATGGGATTAGGCTGGGCCCACACAGATAAACCAGGATAATCGCTCCATCTCAAGGTCCTTGACTTAATCACATTTGCAAACTCCCTCTTGCTACCTAAGGTGGCATATACAGGGTCTGGAGATTAGGATCTGGACATCTTTGGGGGCCATTATTCTGCCTACCACACACAGAGATCCAGATGGATATCTAACAGACATCATACTCGCTACGTCCAAACTGAATTCCAATTCTCCCCCATCACAGATCTCCTCCACCCACAGCTTTCCACATCTTCGTTGATGGCAACTGCATCTTTCCAGCTGTTCAGGCCCCAAACTATAGAATCATCTTTGGCTCCTCTCTCTCTCTCATATCCCACATCTAAGTCGCAAACAAGTAGACTTTATCTTCAAAAAAAAATCTATAATCTGGCCACTTCTCATCATCTCCACTACCACTGGTCAAGGCCACCACCATCTTGCATCAGGATTTCTGCTGTCACTTCCTAATTGGTCTCTGGCCTCTCCCCTACAGTCCATTTTCACAGCAGCCAGCATGATCTTTTTAAAAATTAAGCTGAATCACATTGTTTTCCTGATCGAAATGCTGCAAGGACCCCCTGGGTCACTGGGAATAAAAGCCGAAGCCACCTAGCGTCCCTACCCTCCTCCCCAGTTGCCTCTCTCACTTACTTCTCCTACTCGTCCCTTGCTACCTCCACTCCAGCCACGCTGGCCACTCACTATCCCTCTAACCCTCCAGGTGGACTTCACTCTAGAACCTGGCTCTCCTTGTTCTCTCTGCTGGAATACTCTTTCCCTTGACTAGCTGTCCTCAGCCACTGTACTAGTTTTCTACTGCTGCCATGAGCAATTACCACAGACTCAGTGGCTCAAAACAACATCCATTTATAACCTCCTGGTTTTGTAGGTCAGGAGTCTGGGTATAGCCAGGCTCTGCTGGTCTACTGCTCAGGGTCTCACAAGGCCAAAATCAAGCTGTAAGCAGGGCTGCATTCCTTTTTGGAGGTTCTGCGGATTCGTATGCTTCCAGTCTCATTCAGGTTGTTGGCCAGATTCAGGTTCTTGCAGCGGCAGGACTGAGGTCCCGTTTCCTTGCCGGTCTTTGCTCCTCAAGGCTGCCCTCCTTTCTTCTCATGCTTTCCACGTGGCCCCTCTCCAGCACTGGCGGATTGAGTCTGCCTTACATTTGATCTGCTCCAAATTCAGCCACATCTGTCTGACTCAAACCACTTACTCCACTTTTAAGGGCCACCCAGATTATCCAGGATGATCTCCATATTTTAAGGCCTGTAACTTTTTTTTTTTCCTGTAACTTTAATTAAAGCTGCAAAGTCCCTTTGCCACAGAAGTTAACCTATTTACAGGTTCCAGGGATTAGAGCATGGACATTCTGGGAGCCTTTCTGCCCATCACACCTCCTTTCCTGACCATGGCATTTATACTGCAACCCAGCTCTCCACTCCCCATCACCTTTCATCTCCCTTTCTTGCTCAATTTTTTCATTTTTCCATAGCTCTGACCACCTTATAACAAACCATATAACAAATATTTATTTTGCTTACTGATTATCATATGTCTTCCCCTGCTAGAAAATAAACTCCTTTGGGTCAAGAATCTTTGTTTTGTTCACTGATAATCCAAAGACTAGCTTGAAGGCACTCAGTGATTATTTCTTGAACGAATAAATAAACTTGTCCTGGGCTTCCCTGGTGGTGCAGTGGTTGAGAGTCCGCCTGCCGATGCAGGGGACACGGGTTCGTGCCCCTATCGGGGAAGATCCCACATGCCGCGGAGAGGCTAGGCCCGTGAGCCATGGCCGCTGGGCCTGCGCGTCCGGAGCCTGTGCTCCACAACGGAAGAGGCCACAACACTGAGAGGCCCGCGTACCTCAAAAAATAAATAAATAAATAAATAAATAAATAAAATAAACTTGTCCTGTCCTAGAACATTCTCTAACCCTATTTCCACAGATTGTTTGTTTTCCAGAGATTGTTTTTAATTTCAATAGTTTGAAACCACTTATTAGAGCAAAGATCTTGACTGGTGATGAGGAATATGGATAAATATCAAAGGACTGCTCTCTTAACATTGCTCCACAGCTGAGGTCAATAGTATCTAACTAGCTCAGTTCTCATTTATAAAGACAGCAATGTTTGCTAGAAAAAAATGTTTGTTATTGCTACAAAAATAAGAATGCTTTATTTTTATGCTATTATCCAGGTACACAGGCAAAACAAATTGAGTTGTTGAGTTCATCTGGTCTCAAAATGTACAGAAAAATAAATGACTAAATTCATCATAAATGCTTTTTAAAAATCTCCATAAATGCCTGTGCGGTGGGAAAATGAACCATACTGGTTTGAGGAAGAACCATGAGAAAGAATTGATACTTGCTGAAGTTTAAGACTACCGGTTGCTATCAGTCAGTTTAGGGTCAGAGGGAGTATGACAAAGCAAGAAAGAAAGAAAAAAAAATTTTTGAAGCCAAAGTCATTTTAGAGATCAAATCCAAACTTCACAGAGGAGGAAACTGAGGCTCAGAGAGGGTAAGTGACTTGTCTAATCTCACACAGCTAGTGAGTGATGTGATACTTTGGATATATATTCTTACAGACTAGAGACAGTGAAAATGAAGTTTCTGTAACCTCTCTAGGTATTTTAAATGTTCATTTAATGAGCTGATTCTCTGCTTCAAAGGGCTGGATAAAGCACAGACAGACAGGAAGACTCTGCCTACCAGCACTGTACTTGGCCCAACTAGGTCAAGACGTCTCATTCCAGGTGGAGTGCTCCAGACAGGGGACAGTCCCTGAGGTCTTGGCGTGGACACAGACCTTGCAACCTCAGAGTGATTGGAGGAGGCCCCCTCAGGACATCACTGCACTAAGGACAGGCTGATGCTGCAACACACTAAGAAAGCAAAGGGCTTAGGGATAAAACATACCTCACTAGATTACCTGTATGTTAACAGAGGAAAGTAATTGTTACCTAAGGATCTTGACAAAATCTGTAAGTATTTATAGACATGGACTTGTTGTCAGCAGAAAGGCAAAAATGAAGGAAAGTATATTTTAAGGGAAGAATAAATAAGACATATTTTGAATGGGGTTCTCACACAAACACAAAAGACAGCAGGAACTGATGTGAAATAGTTTCTAAATTTACCAAATCACCACCTTCTGCTTTCTGAATACCTACAACAGGAATGCAAAAGAGCACAATAATTCAGTTCTATATTTAAAACAAGAGACAAGGGCTATTTGTTTGGTGTTTCTTAAGACAATCTTTCATTCACTTTTGAGCTCTTGGCAATAAGAAAAAAAAAGTCAAGAAATTGGTTAAGGCAATATACACAGAGTGACTTCCTCAATGGGAGTGCATCAACATTTGCAGGAGGAGAAAATAAGTCTATTTTTGGAGTCACCAATCAACTTTCCTCTCCATGGTTACAGGACATGTTTCGTAAGTTTCCAGAATAACAGATGATTCAAAATGACCTTGGTAATAATTTAGACCAAATCTCATATTTTATACATGGGGAAACTAAAGCTTAGGGAGGTGGGGAGACTGTCTGACACCACAGCCCTTTAATGATACATCATGACAGAACTCAAGTCCCCTCACTCCTAAGGAAAAATGTGAAATTGTTACCTCCGGAAAAAAAGTATCCCTTAATTTCTCTCCAGGTTTTATTCATTTGTAAATGCCATGAAATTCTTTTGGCAGTTAAGATCTCTATATGTTTCTACACAATTGGGAAAAACCTTTCCAAAACTACATTTTTATACTCATAACTTCAATACAACTTGAAAACATAGATGTGTTTAATACTGGCTCACATGTTCCTTAAGGTTTTAACCTGTTTCCTACTAGCCAAGGCGGCCCATCTGAAAGAGAACAGATAAACCATGTGCAGTGCGCAGGCCTCTGTGACATCTATTATCCCAGACATTTAATATTTATTTATACTTTCCTCCATTTTCATGTACATAAGTATGTATGTATACACACATGCACATATGTGTGTACATTTGGAAAGATCTTGTTAACCTGGATATTTGGTAGGGGTAGATCAGACTAAAACTTAAAGCAACACAATTTTTTGTGTCGTTTACTACTAAGTGGAATTCACTTTTAAAGTGACCTCCAATCCAGCAAGAACAGATTCTCAACACTTTATAGAGAAATCTTGTGTTGATTCATCCAGCATTTATTATATGTGTCTACTTCGTGCCAGGCACTGTGATATGAAGTGGACATCAAAAGATCGCATCCCTGCCCTTGTTAAGACCACAGTCTAGTAGAGACAAGTATGAACAGATACTTGCCATGGCGTGGTAGTACAGTAACAGCGGCTGGCTAATGGAACAGTGGGGACAGGATGGAGGGAGATGACCAGATATCATGGGGGTCAAGGGAGAATGTCTGGAAAGGGGAGGAAATTACCAAGGGGGTTTCTTAAGAGACTTTTTTCCAGGCAAAGACAAGGGAAGTGTTTTAGATGGAAACCCAGCATGTGCAAGAGTAGAGACAAGAAGTGGGATGACGTAGTCGGGCAACTGGCAGGATGCAAGGCTTCACATTCCCCACAACAGTACCCCTGCAGCCAATGCCAGCCGGTCTCACTCTACATGTCATCACCTACCTCAGGAGACCGTCACTGCTGCCCAGCAATCACAGTTCATGTCCCTAGTGCGATCTACTCACCCCCTCTCCTAAACCACTCTTCCATGCCGTTACCTTCTTTCAAGCCTCCAATATTTTCTCCCCTACCTTCAATCTCAGCTAAGGAATGAATAAACTGCTGTCTAGGGAAGCGACAGGTGATGAGGGTAGAGAAAAGGTAGGGCCAGGTGAGAGAGCTCTACATGATACTCTGGAGATTCAGACTTTATCCTCAGACAAGGGAAAGCCCTAGATTTACCTCCACAATAGAGGACTCTGGCAGAACGGCTGTTAGGAACAAGAATGGAGGGAGGTCCAGTAAGGAAATTAACATGAATGAGAAGTAATGAGAATCTGACCGAAGTCAGAGGCCATGAAGTAGACAAGGTAATGTTAAGGAAATAAAATCAAAGTCCTATTTTATGACTGAATGGTGGGGAGGTGGAGGAGAGGATTGCAATTCCTTAGCAGCACAATTATATTTAATTTTAATCCATTGGTTTTAATGCTTATTGTTTCCAAGAAATTGTAGTTAACATAATTTTAATATACAGAAAATTGTATCATCTGCTTCTAGGATCATCTTTGTAATAATAACAAAACAATTAACATTTGAACTGAGCTGAGGCCTATGATTTTCGAGCAAATCGAGTCATCAACTGCCGTCAGCATTGGAAGATCCTGAGAATAATAACTGTCCCTTCACCAGGATGGTAAGTCACTCAATTTTTAGGACAAGTTAAGACCTAAAAGTAAACGTATAGGAGATAATCTAAATTTTTCTAAGTATTTGGCAAAGGAAAAGTACTAGAATTCTAGCTACGCCGAAACTCTGCAAGTACATATATTTATAGGTAAACATATACATAGTAAGTAAATGTATAGCCTTCTCTGGAGAAAACATAAAGCATCAAAGTTTATAACATAATTTTCCCATGATCTCTTACTGAAAGGATGTAGAAGACAGAAGGATCCCCTGAAAAAAGAGATACCAACTTTGTATTTATTCGTCACTTTAAATATCTTTCCTATATCAAGTGACATGTGGTTTTAACGAAAAGGCCTTTTTTTCTTCTTAGGTATGCCCCCTCTGATAGCCACCTCTATCTGCTCTCTAGGAACCAAGCAATCCAAGAGGAATCGCTTCTCCACAGACTATCCATAAAGCAGGTGTATCCATATGTAAAGGCTATGGATACTTCCCAGACTGCTACAAAGTCCACACATGAAGATCTTTACCTGTGAGTCACAGCTAAAGTGTGCAGAGCTTGTAAGAGTGGTTCCCAAACCTACTTGCACACTAGTGTTACTTGGGGAGTTAGATAATATATAAATATGTACATACACATATATGCACACATGTGTGCACACACATATGTATACACACGCATACACGTGCACACACAAATGCACATGCATATATGCGTACAAACACATGTGCACACATGTGCATACACACATATACGTGTGTACGCACATATACATGTATACAAATACATATATGTACACACATATATACGTACACACACACACATCACATCTTGGCCTCACTCTAGACCAACTGTATGGGAATCACCAGGGACAGGTCCTAGAAGCCCCCAGATGATTCTACAGAGCAACCAGAGTTGAGAACCACTAGCCAGAACCCTGTTCCTCTAAGTGTGGTCTGAGGACCAGCAGCATCCCCTGGAAGCTTATTCGAAATGCAGAGTCTCAGGCCTCCCCTGAGAGCAACTGAACTAGAATGTGCAGTGTAACGCCATCCCAAGTGATTTGCGTGCACATTGAAGTGTGAGACACACTGACCTAGAAGAGACTTGCACTAAGTGGGCAAGCTCTGAATAAGACTTACTGATGGGATTTATCAAAGTGTGATAAAGATCACACTTTGGCCCTGCTGCACAAATGTATTAAATGTAAAGTAACGCCTCAGAAACCAGCCAGGACAGCTCTTTATATACTGGACAGAATGCTAGAGGTAAGTCCTCTCACGGTATGGCGCAGGGCATTGGCCCGATGTGAAACAGTTACAAGCAGATCACTGATGCCTGATTCACAAGACCAGTTCAATCTAGGGAGGCAGAAATGGGACTGGGAAAAGGTACAAGAGAAACTATGTCTATAATTATTGATATTTTAAAAAATCTAAAGTTAGGTTTCTTTTTTTTTTTTTTTTAAAGAAGTTCTTCCCTTAGGTCTCAACTGTTTCTCTCATCCACACAACAAACATTTCTCCTTTAAGGTATACAAAATCCGGGACTTCCCCGGTGGCGCAGTGGTTAAGAATCCGCCTGCCAATGCAGGGGACATGGGTTCGAGCCCTGGCCCGGCAAGATCCCACATGCTGTGCAGCAACTAAGCCCGTGCGCCACAACTACTGAGCCTGTGCTCTAGAGCCCGTGAGCCACAACTACTGAAGCCCGCGCGCCTAGAGCCCGTGCTCCGCAACAAAAGAAGCCACTGCAATGAGAAGCCTGTGCGCCGCGCCGAAGACCCAACGCAGCCAAAAATAAATAAATAAATCTATATATATATATATTAAAAAAAGGCGTACAAAATCTCAGTAGTCAAAGCCTAATTCAACAAGACCTCTAACCTTGGGAAATTACATAATTCTTATATTCCTTCATCTCTTGCTTGCTAACCTCCTTTTTAAGAATTCCCTCACAGAAAACTAGAGAGCTATGAAAACTGCGATGATCCCAGGTGCAAAATGGAAATGCTATTGGCAAACATCTGATAGACCACAGCCGGGAGCGTTGGGGGCAAAACCTAGGGGAGATAAAAAAAAAAACTTGAGGGCAACCTAAGGGTGCAACAGATTTAGCACCAGGAGGCAACACTAAAGGTAAAGAAATAACAAAATGTCATAAAGTTCAAATTTACTTGAACTTGAACTCTAAAATTACTCCATCAGAAATTCAAGATAAGGCCATCAATTTACATAGTTTCTGCAAAACAAAAGGAAACAAATATCGGCTCTCTGTACAGCCATTCTCATTATTTAGTCACCCAAATGACCTCTCCCATGTCTCTTCTTTCTCTCCTCCTACTGTTCCAACCCCAAATAGACCGTATTGGTTCAGAACTGAGAGACAGAGAAGATCAGACCTGAAGCAGAAGCAGTGAGAGAGGATAGGAAGAATACAGGAAACATTAAAGCAGCAGAAGCAAGGGTATTTAAACTACTTGGCTAGGAGTCAGCCCTAGATATACCTCAGAAGCAGCTGGGGTTCTTCTAAAACTTAAGGATTCCCTGGGGCCCAGCCAAAGCCAAATAAGTCCAATGAATTTCGGGATGGAGGGAGGATTTGATTTTTAAAGCTGCCTCAAATGATTCGGAGACAGGGTGATTCCAGAGCGCTGCAATCAGTTGTGAGGGAGGATTCTAACTTCGAAACAATATTTCTTAACTTTAAATGTATATATTTTAAAGCTCTGGATCCATGTAAATCATTCTCGAATTCACTTATTAGAACTGCATTACTTTTTTTCCCTACTAACTTTATTTTTACCAATATAACTCATGCAAATTACTTAAACAAATAGTACTATCAGGCTTAAAATGAAAACACAGCAGTAACCTCTCATGTCTCCACTCACCCCCAAACCCACTTCCCAAAGGCAATCTACTTTAAAAATAGTTAGCTATTTCTCTCTTGATATTAAATTTTATATTCCTAAACAATATGCATATACTAATATTTCTTGATTTACTTTTGATTTTAATTTAGTAATTAATAAAATTAGTGATGTCCTATTATGCACTAGCTTATCCTCTCCCAGACTCCTAAGATATAGTTATGTCAACGTTTTTTCCCAGCCTCTTTTGCAGTCATGCATGGTCAGGGTATTTAATAGTCTGTATGTTTCAGTACATTTATGCCCACATTTTGATGTTATCCAATAGCCTCCTGTAAAAAGATGCACAGAGAGTAAACTTTTGAGAACTTTCACACCTTCAAAATGTCTTTACTGTATCTCCCACTTGACAGTTTGTTTGAAATTCTAGATTAAGAATAATTTTCCTCAGAATTCTGAAAGAACTAATCCATTGTTCTTTAGGTGCCATTACAATTCCCAATCTTTTTGTATGGGATCTGTTTTATCCTCCACAGAATTTAGCTCATTCCCATTTTCCTTAGTACTCAAAACTTTACAATGATATGTCTTATACACCGATTGTGTGGATCTTTTTTCATTCACTCATGTGGCTATTTTGTGAACTCTTTTAATCTATAATTGTATGTCTTCCAGTCCTGGGAAAATATCTTGTATTATGTCTGCAGTAATTTCCTCTCCTTTACTTTTCCCTGTAATCTCTTTTTCTTTTTCTTTTTTGTAAACTTTTGATTTATTTATTTTTATTTTATTTTTGTAGTCTCTGCCTGGAACTCTTATTAATATAATACCTGATCAACTGACCCTCTAATTCTACTTTTTCCCTCTTTTTCCTTTTTGCTTTTGTTTCTACTTTATCTTCTGTCCTTCCAATGACTTTTTTTTTGCCATCTTATTTTTAGTTTCCAAGACCTATTTCTTATTCTCTAATTATTACTTTTTTACAGCCCAGTTCTTATTTTATTAATTCTAGGAGGATTGATTTTGATTATTTCCATTTTTCTTCTTCTTTTTGCATTTCTGTTTCCTCCATGATTTTTTTCTCATTTGTTCTGGTTCCTGCCTTTTTTCTTGTTGAATGCTTTCTTCAAATGTCTCATATTCACTGACTATTTGTATTTAAGGTACTAAAACACTGGTTGCAAGTTCCATGTTCACAGAATAGGGGGAGTTGGGTTGTTGCTGAGGGTTCACCGTAGGAAGAATGGATAGTAAGTCAGTTTTCTCATTGTGGGACCCCATATATCAGTATCTGTAGGTCTTTTCTCTAGGGCTGTTCACTTTGCCCAGAAAAGAGTTCCTCAATATGCTGCTTGGGTTGGTGATTACCTGGCTATCCTAGGATTGGGGGTGGGTTAAAAAGAACACACCAGGTCTCACTGCTTGGTATGCATAATTTCATCAAATTCCTCTGTTTTCAGTTCAGAATTTCACCCTTACCCTCTTTTTTCTTTTTTGCCTGCTATCCCTAAATCCAGAACTGTTAATATATTTCAATTTCTCCAGAGAAAAAATGTCCAGGACTTCCTCTTGCTATATGGGATGGGGAAAGTGAACTGAGAGTCTAGTTCCTTTTATGAACTCTTAATCAATCCCTTATTTTCAGCCCCATGCCCTATTCCAGAGCCTCTAATTCCAGAGCCCTTCTGGGATTCTGAGGGATAAATTGGCTGTTTCTTCCCAGTATCTATCCCCAATCTCCTTTAAGGGCACTTAGGTATCAACTTTTTCCACTACACTAAGTCAGTTGCCACAGGTCTGTCTGCTTTTCATCCTCCAAAAGTGTGTTGGTGTCTCCCATCTCTTGTTTACCATCACTATAGTGGTGCTTCAGGAGGGACAGACAGTAAACACAGGTCCAGTCGACCAAATTTCTGAATCCCAATAACTCAATCTTACAACCACAGAAACTGCCCCCAAAAGATGATCCTTTCCTTATCAGTTTTTTTTCCTTATCAATTTTTGAAACATTTACACCTTTTCTGTTTTTATCGATGCATCTGATTAGCTAAGATACATTCCCAATTCTTTTAATGTTTACCATCATTTTCTGTCTTAATCATAAAAGCATAAAAAACAAAACAGAATCCTTTTCTGGATACCACAAAATACTTCTGATTTATTGACTCATTAATTAAGCCTTAAAAGATGGTAGAATTTAGAACACTAGATTATAATTGAAGAAAATACAGGTTGTTTTCATGCAGTAAAGCTATTTTCATTGACTCCTTCTTGCGACTTCAAATCTAGCCTATGGTGGCCTGAGCTGAAAGGTATTTGCCTTGATACTGTTCAAGTATTTCCAAGAAGACCTTTGACTACTGTACAAAGTCATCATCAACACTGCAGTCTTAGTTATTTTGCTTCTAAAAACAGGCAAAAGAGGGATGATCAGAACAAATAATTAGGCATGAATTTTCTCACATCCAAAGGATCACAACTTTTTCACTCCCATTCAAATCTGAAGGCTCTAAGCCTGAAGATTTTGATCTTTAAGGCTGAAAACCCAGGACTTGTCCGAAACACTGAATTCATAGTTCTAAGAAATAACTACAGAGTAAAACACTAATATTACACCTTTGATCTAATTCCACTCAAAGAAGCACATATGCTGGACCTGTCAATATTTATAATTGCCTCCTGCTACTACTCAAAACTTCCCTGAAAAGAAAGGCAAGCATCTAACAAAGAAAAAAAGACTCCTACGGTGGGTAGGGGTGGGGGATGAAATTGTCCCATTTCTTGAGCTGGGAGGTAGTTTCATGGATGTTCACTTTTTAATAATTCATTGAACTATACATTTACATTTCAAAAGTTATACATGTGTTATATTTTACAGTAAAAAAAAAAAGACCTTTATAACAGTTAAAAGAGAAACAGATAAAAAGGCAAATTTTTCATTTGTCATGAAACGCAGTGCTTTAATCACACTTGGCCAGAATTGTTATACACACTGACATGGATAAAGGGAGAAAAGTTACCATGATTTACCTTCAGTGCCTAAACCAGGGTCCCATCAAATTTCAATAGCCATCTTAGTTGTTTTATTTGAAACATTTTATTTTTAAAAAGTTCTTAAACTTCAAAATTTACCTTGTATACCATATGGTGATATTGATACCTTTCATTTGCATGACACTATTTATTTGCAAAGAGCTTTCACATCAAATACCTGGGAAACAGAACAGGCATTATGTTCTCCCATGCTGTAGATGAGGAAACTGAGGCACGTAATAGTTAATTAGTAAGGTCACTAACAGTGACAGAATCAGGACAAATTCCAAGTGCCGAATGTCCAATGAAAGGCTCCTTAAACATGTTATGAGGAGAAAGAACTTTCCACTTTTCTGAAGTTCTGGATTCAGAAACAGGATATCAAAGCTAGTGGTCTCTGTGATGACATCTGTGAGCTTCCTGAGATTCCCCAGAGAGGAATGAGAAAACAACTAGACATTTCTATGAAATCGATGAACTAAGGACTATGTTCAAACCTTCTGAGTCATTTCACTCACTCCTAGTTAACATAAAAATGCACCTGCTGCCTCAGAAGTCAGTTTAATTCAAACACAAACACAAAGGTTAAGAGTGGTCTATAACCTGTTTCAAGGGGAACAAATGCCTCTCTGCCACTCACAGGGTTTCCAAAGGGGGGATATTCCCTATCCACGCCTGTCTTCTTGCCCTGCACCATACTCTCCCCACAGAGGAGGAGCAATTTATTTGCTTGGTGTGTGACAGCCATGGGTCTGTTTCTCAGTTTACAAATGGATGGAGTTTTTCTATCAAAGATACTTGGCATGAGAGATTGGGCCTCTTTTCTCTTTCTCTGTCTGAACAGTGAAAGGCAGAAACCTGGGTATTTCTGCTCTGCAGCCTCAAACTTTCCATCCAGTAGGCAGTTTCAAAGTCTAGCCTAGGGTGTAGAAGGTGCACAAGACCAATGTGGGCTTCACACCAAGCTGTGTCTTCCAGCCTAGGCTGCATCAATAACGAAGTTAATTTTTTGACAACCTGCTGCTTCTTATCTATTTTTTAATTAGTGGGGAAGAAGGGGTGCTTTCCATGTGTCCTCCTCAAAGACGCCATCACCTGCCTTTCGGTCAGAAGTCAGAGCACGTGGACACAACTCCACAGCTCTCCTCAGTGGCTTTCTGTGCCCGCAAACACTGGTGCTCTACAAGCAGTAGGCAGGCCGTGTGGTGAGGACAAATTGTAAAACTTTGTTCAGTGGATACTTTAATTACTTCTTCTGTCCTGGAGGGCAATACTGAACTGAAATTCAGGATTCCGGTTCTTTCCAGAGACAGCTCTGCCACATACATCTGCAGTGTGGGGCAGGTCTCAATTTTCCTAGAAAGCCTTTAAAAGACTTTAGCTTCCTCATCTTTTAAATGAAGGAATAACTTCCCTCTTTTAGGGTACTCTCCAACTCTATGGACTAAAGGCTCAGAAAGGCTTTAATAAATGTATTCCAGAATCTTTACAACAGCTATTGACACTGATATACATAATATAATCATTTGACACCCTGGCCTCATAGTTCCTGAAGATCAATGAGCTTCTACCTCATGCTGATGTCATTTCACCATTCTCAGGTTCAGCCAGACTTTGAATTCACATCACTGCGCATTACTGATCCCTCCATCATGATAAGCTACTCAAGAAGTCCCTCAGGCCCTTGGCCACCAGCCCCAGGACTCCCCTCCACACTCCCATTTCTCCCTTTCCTTCGTTCTTGCCCAACCAGCCACTACACAGTCTAATCTCACATCTCCTGCTCATTCTCCCAGCCCATCAACACTAGTTTCACTAGTTTCCGACTCAACCCGGGACCCATATGGAGTTGGCAGTTTCAACGATACTCACACCATCTCCACTTCCAATTTTCTCAGTATTGCTGGAGAAAGTCGTAAATACAGGCATGACTCGTTCTATCACAAGGCTAAGGCATCTGTGCGACCTGTCAGGCCCTTATCACCTTTGGCTCTCATCACGCTCATACCCACAGCTACTCCAAACCTTTCCCCCCTCCTCCTCCTCCCAGCTTTGCCTCTCACTCTCAACGTCCTCTCAGCAAAGAGAACTGGCCTCCTCCGTTTTTCTTTCCTTCTTAAAAAGGGGAACCAACCCATTTAAAATGCAGTCACACTCCCTCCCAGCTTCCAACTTTCCTCTCTAAATCTGTTTCTTTTTGCCTTCATTTAATCTTCTTCTCTCCATGTCACATCTGTTTTTCCACGAATAACTATCTTTGTCATGATCAAATGATTTAGTATTCGAAAAGGGACTCTGTTTTAGAATAAAAACAGGCGTTATTTGTTAGCAGGTGTGAACGGAGACTGTCCTGGGCAATCGGAAGTGTGGCCACCTTATCCAGCTCCCGTGCCTCCTACTTGAGGAGCACTGACCTGGCGCGCGAACCATCCTCCCACTCCCTCTCCAGATCCTCAGCCTCTTCCTCTCCACTGACAACGAATCGGCCCACAATGCTCTCGGGCCTTTCTCACGGTTTGGTTTTAAGACTGGCTCCCTGGCCCTCTCATCACCTCAAGTTACAGTCCTCTCCAATTTTCACAGACCAATCCTCACTTATACGACGTACTCTCTCCGCTTCCTTCCTGCTCAGGCACCTCTCAGGTACCTGGCTGACTTCCATCTCCACTGCCCAACTGCCCCTGATGCTCAAAGGCTACTGACAATGGTCTCATTGACAAATCTAATGACCTTTTCTCAGTCTTCAATCTCAGTGCCTCGACACTGCTATTTGTCCCGTCTAAATTCTCTTTCCTCACCTTTCTTTACGCTATCTTTTCCTTGTTCTCTTCCAGCTTCTTTCCTCTCGGCATCCTGTCAGCCTCTTTCTGTCTCCCTCCAAACCCACAAACATGGTTTTTCCGACTCTGCCCTGGTCTTTTACTCTTCTCACCCATACTTTGAACCCTTCTCACAGCTTCACCATCCCCCCTCATAAGGATGCCCTCAAATCCATCTCTGTTTTAAATGGCAGCCATCCATTTGGATAGCTTCATAGGCACAAAGAAATTAACATATCCAAATCCAAACTTCCATTAACTAGACAAATATTTACTGATTGCATACTACTTACAGGTGCTTTACTAGTGGCCTTTCCAACTATTTCCATTCCTGCCATCACCATCCAAAGTCACTCAGCTTCAGTCTCTGACTTCTCCCTCAATTCCCTCATCCAGGTTAGCCAACAAGTCCTGCTGCATTTACTATTTCTACAGGGTCTCACCCACCCAACTGCCCCCACTCTAACTTAGGTTCTCACTGCTTCTCTCCCAGGAACTATTTTAATAGCTTTCAAAGTGGGATTATCCACGACTCCCCGAATACAGATTAATCTTCTTAAAGCATAGCTTTAATTCCCCCACTCAAACTACCTTTGATAGTTATCTACTGCCTACTAAACAGGCTCCTTAGCCCAGTGTTTAAGATGCCCACAATATGGTCCTAACTCTGCCAGGCAGCCTGCCGTCCCACTATCCTGCCTCCAGGCCCCTCACCCTACAGCTTAACCACACTCCTCTCCATCCTGGATATGCTCATATACTCTTTCCTTCAAGTCTTAGCACAGGCTGAGCCCTACATCTCTGCCAGTTGAAGTTCTACCAGTTCTTTAAAGCTCAAGATTCCTTAACTAAACCTTCCCCAATTTTTCTGCCTAGAAATAGTGTGTTCCTTCCTTGAAATCACAAAGCATTTTCTTGGGACTTCCCTGGCGGGCGGTCCGTGATTAAGCCTCTGTGCTCCCAATGCAGGGGGCACGCTTCGATCCCTGGTGGGGGAACTAAGATCCCGCATGCCACCCAGCGCGGCCAAAAACAGAAAACGAAAAGCAAAAAAAACATTTCCTTTATGCCTCTATAACAGTGCCCCCATATAATAAAACCTTTGGTCACCTGTCTTATGCTCCCTACATGCCTCCTAAGCCTCTCAAAGAAAGGGTGCCTACGTCTGATTAACCCATATGCTCCTTATACTGCCTTATATATAGTAAGCTGGATAAGAGATTGATATATTCAAGTTAACTCTGTATCCACCATATAGCATATATAATAATGAAGATGTACTTAATATCACCAAAGCTAATTAAGCCAAATTCTTAGGAAGGCCTAGAAATTAACCATTTTTGCAGTTGCTCGTTAGATCAAGGATATATGAATCATTTCAACTAAAATTGTAGAACTGTGCATTCTTTATCAGTTCCTTAAACTACAGAGTTAGATAACATCTTAGAGATCATTTAATTCCCCTCCTTCCATGCCAATCACCAATCCTCCAGCTGATAAAACTGAAGCTTTAAGAAATTAAGCTGCTCCCCTGGTCTCTTAAATCAGAAATCATAATATAACTGTTGCCATTTATTAACGGCCTAGTGTACACGAGGCCCTTTCTGTACCTTACCCCAGCGTCACAACAATCCTTCAAGGCAGGTGGTATTACCCCCATTCAGAGACAAGAGAATGCTCAAAAAAGTTAAGTAACTTGCTACAGAGAGCCCTGCTTGTTAGGGGCAGAGCTGAGCTTAGGTCCCTATTCTATCTGGCTGTACAGTCTAGGCTTCTCTAATTGGATACCATGGCAAAGGCAAGACCTACCAGGTGTCCTGAAACAGCCTCCGATTGTTTCTTCAGTGAATAATTATGCCACCTAAGCAAGTGCACACGCTTAAAGTTGTAAGCCATTTTATTTGAAATTCTGGAGGCGTGAAAATTAAACAGCAACCTCATTACTATAAAAGTTCTAAGGTTAATTACTGCCAACATTCTAACTTTCTTATCAAAAACATCTTCATTCTGGAAAAGAGATATGTTTTTCTGGTTTCTCAATTCTTAAATATATTTTCAACTTAAAATACATTTGTCCAACCACACCCAACAACTACGTGTTGAGCCCCTAGATGTCCAAGGCACATCGAAGGCTACAAAGTTGAATACGACCTCATTTCACTCCCTGAGAGTTCACCGGCAAGAGGCGGACAGTCGACTAACCATAGCAACCACTCGTTCCCCAACTATAGGAGCTCTGGCTGATTTGACGACTTCCAACAAGAAGTCAGGACCCTTGGTTCTAATCCCAGACCTGCACACCGGGCAAGTCATCTCACTGTGCCTTAGTTACCTCAGTAAAGGGACTGATAAAAAGGGATGAAATATGCCAACCAATTTCAAGGTCCCATTTAGCTTTCAACCTGTATTATGTCTGAGCTCACTCTTGAGATTACACTTCTGAAAGTGCTCACAGCTACTGCTATGGAAAGGGAACTCCTGGAAGCCCACTCTTCTTTGGCAGTGACTTTGGAGGCACTGAGTTCTGAAAATATTCCTACAAGTATAAAGCCAACTAATATGCCTCCAAAGTTTGTTATTTATAATAAAAAAGTTTACTAAAATTTATCCTCAAAGGAGGTAGTATGAAGCACGACCTTCTAATCCTTCTTCCATTATATTACTGACATAGTTTTAACTTAATTCTTTACGATTCATTTAAGATGTTAAAATTAAAATATAATTTAAAATAACTCCTTCTATCTACTCTTCTATGGAGTTAAGCCATTGACACTAACAACAACAGAGTTAAGGCCACTGCAGAGATGTATATCTTGTATTTGTTTAGTTAAATTAATACTTCATAGTAAATGCTACCTACTATGGACCTTCCCAAACTGCAGCTCAATTTGAGGTTGGTGTGCAGGCGATGGAGAGGGAGGAATACAGAAATATCAGTATTTCAAATACAAGTGGAAACATATAGCACTGTGGGAATCTGACTTTGCCTATTCCCTTTCAATATCCTGCACCTTTTTTTTCAACTAGCACAGATAATATTTTTAATCATCCATTAACTTATACAGCCAACACCCTTTCTCTCGACAAGGCTCCACATGCCTTGTACTCAGCATCTTAGGATATGATGCTCAAACCCATCTTGTGCTGTAAGTTAACAGCATAGAGGAGGAAATGAATCAATCAAAAGAAAACTGGAAGAAAAGAAATTAGAACTGCACCATCTTAGTGTCTTGCCCACGCAAGGCAGTAAATTTCAACTGTCAAAGATAGTCCCACCAAGAAATAGGAATTCATTCATTCACTAGTCAACAAATCCTGACTGCCTAATGTGCCAGGCACTGTTCTAGGTGTTAGAGTTACAGCAATGAACAAATCAGGCAAAAATTCCTGCCAGAGTAGAGCTTACCTTCCAGTGCAGAGGGACAGGACTTAAAGAACACCCAAGAAAATCCTTTCAGATAGCGATTAAGTGCTATGAAGAAAATAAAATAGGACTGGGGGTGGTCCCTGGGGTGAGGGGTGAGAGGTTACTTAAGGTGATCAAGAGGGCCTTGCTGAGTAGATGCCATTTGAGGTGAGTCCTACATGATGAGAAAACTTTATTCTTAATCCTACAAGTGTGGGGTATGGTGGGAACGAGTCAAGTTGAGTCTTCAAGGGTGGTCACAGTGGTCAAAAGTTCTTAATTTCTGGCAAACTAGGTTCCTTTTAGGATTTCGCTTATTAAAACAAAACAAAACAAAAACAAAACCCCAAACCTAAACCTTTAAGTAGAACTCCTCTACTTAGGAGCCACTGATTTTTCTTTTAAGGTCCACTAACTTTTAAACTTTTTGCTGATTACTTTATTGGTACTTAAGTAGAGGCAATTACTAGAAGGATTCCTTCAGAGCCATCCAGATTCTGAATGAGAGACGATCCAACCCTGCAGCGAATCAGCGCTCCTCCACCGACTCATCAACACAGCCAGGTGGAATCTTGTTAACTCTTCTAACAACGGGAAACAAGCCTCGGGAAATGTGGGGACTCTGACACCCCCAAAGTTCCCCCAAATTGCGGGAGGAGGGGGAAAAAATAAGCCGCCGCCCTTTTGCATTCCCTCTCCCGCGGCCCTCCAAGGCGTCACCGCCGAGGAAGGGTCGCCGTCCCTGGGTCAGAGGCACACGGCGAGTACGCGCGGGGTGGACCCCGCAGGAATCATCGGCGCCCGGTCTGCGGGGCGATGATTCATTCACCGCCCCGGAGCCCACGGCCACACGTTCCGAGCGCACTAGGACGGCCGCACACGCAGCTTCTTTAATATTAAACAAATGTTTCAAAGTACAAACGCCCGGAGCCAGTAACGAGTAGACCCAGGCAAGGCGGCGGAGAAGAAACAGCACGTTTCGGCCGCTGCCCGAATGTTCCCGGGGCCGGGAGGGGAGCTGCGGGCACGTCGGTCCACCCGGCCGCCGCCCCGCACCTCCCCGTCCCCGGCAGGCGCGCGGGCAACACCCGCAGGGGGCGAGGAGGGCGCACAGGTGGGTCCCCGCTCGCCCTGCCTCCCGCCCCTCCCCGCCCCTCGCGGAAGGCCAACGCGCCGCCCGCTCGCCCCTTTCCTCTCCGTGACATCTTATATAATAACCCGAGCTAATCAAAACGGAAGCGACGCGCGCTGCCGGGGCCCGACTCCCGGCCTCCACTGGATGCTCGCGCCCCGAGCCCCCAGCCCCCCAACTAGGCGCCGGGGCGCGCGGCTCCAGGCGGGGGGAAGGGCCGAGCGCCGCCTCGGCTCGTCCCTCCTCGGAGAAGGCGCTGCCGCTGCCGGTCCCCGTCAGGAAGCCGCGAGCGTCACAAACTGCGTCAGCTTCTTCAAACACGTTTCACGGGCTCCCTCCAGCCGGGGAGCCAGCCGCTCCGGCGGCCGGGCCGCGGCCGGGGCTGGCAGGAGCCCCTCCGGGGAGGAGAAAGTTCCTCGGGGCCCTCCCCTCGCCCGCCGCGCTTCCAGCCCCTCTCGGCGCGACGCCCGCCCCGCCGCGCAGCCCGCCGGCCCGCCCCGATGGCAGGTTAGGCAACTTGTGACCCCCAGGCGCCTGGCGGCCCCCTCCCGCTCACTGGGCTCCCCTGCCGCCGGGGGCCTCCTCCCGGCCCAGCGGAATACGGCGACGCCAGAAACTTCCCCCGGCCACGCCGGGCGGGGAAACCGCCCGGGTCCCAGCGCATCGCCCTTACCTTGTTCTCGGGAGGCCACGAGCCGGGCGGGCCGCGCGGGGCGCGTGGTGCGCGAGCGCGCGCGCGTGGGGCGGT